>NC_089862.1:31847844-32105344 GCF_036373705.1 Amia ocellicauda | reverse complement strand
GTTTTTAGCACAATACTATTTTCACGCATATATGAAAAATAAAAATAATAATAATAATAATAATAATAATAATAATAATAAAACCCCTCTACTATACCGGTTACAGACTATAACTTAATATAACCCGCTCTGGTTCCCACATTATTATTATTATTATTATTATTGAATAAACGACGTATTCATGCCAAGCGCATATTAGCCAGCCCGGGAGTTTGTAGACATTGCTTGTGAGGGCAACACATAGCATATCATTAGGGCAAAAGATAAACCTTGAGCAAGTCCTTTGCCAAATTTTAAACCCATTCATCTCAAATTGCTCATATAGGAGTATTGGAGTGATACATAGGCCCTAACCTTTTTATCTTTCTGCATTGTCGGTCGGATGAGACGTTTTCAAAAAAATAATTGGCTATATTACAATTGTCTGTGGGCTTCATTATTCGTTGTATTATTGTACGAATTGTTTGCGGATTTAAAATCAACATTTCCACCCCTGTACAATCGTTTTCTTTGAGAGGTCAAATTGTTCGTATTATTATTATTATTATTATTATTATTATTATTATTATTATTATTATTATTAATAATAATCATACTATTGTTAATATTATTATTGCAATTTTGGAAGTGCATTAGGCTATACTAATTTATTACATCTACTATCTTCTATTACATCTGTTATTCGTAGATACGTAGCTACACAGACGTCATATATGTCAAGTTTAGCATAAAACGTTTACTTTGTGAGAACTATTTCTGATTTTTCTTTTCTAACTCCACGATATGTTTTATTTACTTTTAAACTTCGTGTTTATTTTATGTTTTATATTTCAGTAAAATACTATATCCACTGTATTGTTTATTTTGTTTTGTTTTAATATGAATGACTTGTCAATGGGTGTTTACATTAGTACCTTTAAATGCAAAGGACACTGGAAAATGTATTGCTCCTCCATAAAAGAATCTTTCACCTTAAAGCAATTAGGATGGTAGTACATTATTTAATTTATTAGTTTATTAAGTAGAAGAGTAAAGTGGGGTCATTTAAAAAAATATATCTTGGCTGTGTATAGAATATTTAGCTTCTATCTGCTGCTAGTGTTATTAATGTTGTGCCATCACATAAGGTAGTATAGATCTATTTTCAGACTAGTTTATTTTCACTGACATGTGGGATAAATAGTTTGGCATAACAAATTATTTTTCATGCTCCAGTTTCGAGTGATTAAAGCTGAATGCAGCTCGGAGCATAAGGAATCAATTAAATGATAGTTAGATCTGACTAAAAAAATTAATGGGTGAAAATAGAAACTGTGTAACATTTTCGTAAGTTCTTGTACTCCGAGTCTCTGTTTTAAATAAAAAACTGGATTGCATCCAGTGAGGCATCAACTTGTGCATTCTTTCATTGCCTTAGCTAAAACCACACCCAAGTTTCAAAGACTTAAATATATATGTATACATGGAGAGTGTATATGGTGCAGGGCTGCTGTGTCCCTGAATCTTTATCATAAACACACAAAATCATTTACACCCAAATGCTCCTGGAAAGTGCACACATTCTTGTATAATGTTCACAACATAATGATTACCAACAGCCTGTCATCAGATCACCATGCTGACTGGCTGCATGAATCCAAACCATATGCAATTTTCACCTAGAAACACTGACCTCTACTTCATGACCGTATAATGAAATTCCAAGTGAAATTTGTGTTTCAGAAGCCACACATCTTTAAACAAATCAGTTTATGTGCTGCTAATATGTCGAATGGAATGCAATGGTTTGAAATTATACTTTATTGAGGGTGTAGCCATCTCACCCTGGGCACTTCTTTTTAATGCACTGAGAGAGTGCCCATTAGCTCGGTATTGGCTGCCACACAAACCTGCCTGTAATTACTTTGCCTACGGGACTTACAGTGTCTTTCTGTCTTTTGCCAAACATGATCATAAACAGTGTTAATGAGAGAATCCCTGGAAGTGAACAAATTGTTGGAGTTAAGATATGACAAATGTGTTTCAAATTCAATGCAATATTTGCGTGCCATAACATGGTATTGAGCGAAAAACTGAAAAAAGACATTACAAACTCAATTCAGCCACATGTCCTGTGGCTTGCATTTAATGGAGTGAAAATTACATCATCTGGTATTATGTGCAGACTTTTTCCTTAAACACTGCTAGTTAAGTAATCTGTTTGAAAAAAAGTTTTTTTATGACCTGTAGTTGATTTGTGTTGTATATTTAGTCAATGAATTTTGAATTGCTGCAATAACTTTTAATACATCAAAAAAAAAAAAAAGAAACTAGTAGATTGATGTGATGTATTATTTTCTACAACACATTATTACATATATAGCATAACAATGTAAAGGACATAAATAAAAGCATTTGCAACATTTATCTAGGTGGTTAGTATGAGCTATACCAACACACTTTCCTATTGTCTGAATAAACAAAACCCAGGCTACTGTCTAAAGTCAAACACATCAGTGTGACGCTACATTAAGACACGTAATTGTGTATCAACACTTTTGGCTACTGATTGTTAGTACACATATAGGTCCAAATACCCTCTGTTCAGAACAGAAAGACAATTTGCCTAATTTTGATCTGCTTTGAAAAGCTTATATAGATACATCTTTGAATGAGTCTCACTAAACGCTCATCAACAAAGAAAAAGTAGGTATACATTTTATATTGTTTTGACACAAATACTTGTATAACTATCAATAGTGTGTATCAATCACATATCTGTCAAAAATAGTGACTTTTCTTTAAATACACAATGTTTAGATTTATTTAGTACTTTTGAATCTTTTGTCTTTGATAACATCAAGGAGGCTCTTCCTGTAACCTCTTAAAAATCATCAACTTCTCATGAGGGATAGTCGACCACTTCTCCATATAAGACCTCTCCACATCTTCAGAATGATAGTGGGGCATCTCTTTTCAGATCACATCACACATTCAGTCTGGTCACAAATGCACTTTCCAGTACAATAACGACCCCAGGCACACATCCAGACAGCTATGACCAAACGGGACTAACGAGCACAATATCAATGTTGTTCATTAGTACATCACAATCTCCCGAGCACGATGTGATTGAAAATATGGGGTTTGAACAACAACAACATCAACAAGAAGAAAGAAACCTAATGACTTAGTAGTGGAAATTAAAAACAACTAGCTGTTTTAAAATCCAAGAATATTTAAGTGTCGCTTGCTTAAAGAAAGGGAATAGATATACTGGATACATATATACATACAAGACTTTAATGAGAATAATGTCTACTGAAATCATTTACTTCCAAAACACTGTCATCACAACAATTAATATGATAGGCAGGGGTTCATTTTAATAAGCATTGTTTATATCCGAAGGGTTGGATTCACTAATGTTTAAAAGAGACTTGGACAGTTACTAATTTTTATTTTATACCCGTCATGCATGGGAGCAAAAACCACACGTGAAAAGCCTTCTTCAGTGTGAAAAATTACAGTAAACTAATACCACAAGAGCAGCGTGCTTCTATGCTCGCACAAAAGATCATTGATAGCGCAATTTATTGTATAATATGATATTCAGTGCCAATGCTTTTACACATGAAATCAGAACAGAAGAGTGTCCCGTGGAGTTATGTCAGTGTGCACAATCCATTACGAATGGACACTACCATCCTCTGTATGACGATGAGCACGAGATAATTGATAATTGAAGTCTTTGTGTAATAATAATAATTAGATGCATCAAGGTGCAGTTCTGTTGAGGCTCGCTTTATTTATTGTGTGTGAGTGTGTGTGTAAATATAATACCTTGATCTTAATCACAGATGCAAAGGGACTAATAAATTGCTCCGGCAGTTGTTAATCAATGGCATGAAAAATCAATGAAAAGCTGCCACTAACATGCCGAAGGGGAAATCATCCAAGAATGAAATTGGTGTAATAAAATGACCATGATGTATCTTTCATCAATAACATGTAAAACAGATAAGATACATTTCAACTCCCCAAACTGCGGTGCTCAGATGCACTACTGTGTTAAATGTAAATCAGCTTAGGTTTAATTGGACACAGCAGCACAAGTCATAAAGGGAAGATCTTGAGCTACAGCCTGGAGGAGGATGTATTTAAAATGGTGCAGCATTCTCTAATATCACTAATTCTGCTACCTGACATCTAAACATGGTAGAAATGACTGGATGTGGTCAGTCTCTGCCTTGGGTTTATGGCATTCATTGATCTCCAGTGCCCGACAAGTCAAGACAAATCAGACAATATGTTTTCAAACATTCCCGTGGATAAAAGTTTGGTCATTTATATGGAATTGATTTGACAGGAGGTTCGTTTGGAAGGCAGATGAAAATTTGAGATGCAAAAATATATATGAATGAAAGTATGCTGCCTTATTATACAACATTTTTATATTTTTATTTTAAATTAGTTTCATTTGTCCTCACAGCAATGGTAATAATGGTTAGGGTGTGTGTTTCTAGGAAATGCATGTTTAATAATACATAACTTGCATCTTTCATGACATAATGCTAGAGTCATTGTGCTTCTGTCCAAAGGGCTAATCTGATTTAAACCTTTATTTATGTGCAGATTCATAGGCACTTTGAGGAGCATAGCATGCAATTCTTAGCTTTTATTTGCAGAAAAATAATACAACTGGCTAATTCCTCACACATTGTGGTGTAGAATACTATAAAATAGATTGGAATAAAAAAGATTGTACATTTTTTCTTTTGTATTTCTTACGAGAATCAAAATGAATTTATTTAAAAAGCCTGTCTTATATTTAAATAACTCACATCCTCAGGTTTTTAATGGAGAAAGAACGGGGCAAATCCAGACAGCCGTTTGTAAACTGCCAGGTTAATTAAAAATCAAAAACAAAAAACCCCCAAACAAACAAACAAACACGAATCACAGAAGACGCGCGGCCCGTCTTCACTGCACTAAAAGGGAGCTAATCCCTGTGTAAGAAATCAGTAGTATGGTCGGCCTAATCCAGTCCCAGTGTGAAACTGTTGACATTTGTTCTTTTTTTTTTTTCATCATTATGTGACTGGGCCTGTTTTGTGCTGGATTAGGCACAAATCTCCTATGCAGCACATTTGGCATGCTACTAGTAGTTTAACTTCATTAATAATGTATGAAGAAAAAGTAATCCATGCGCATGAGAGAAAACAACAGTTTTTTCTTTTTGTTAATAAACGCTGCAACATAGATCATAATTATAGTTTCTATTTGCCGTCTTTTTTCACTTTTGCTATTGAGCCCGAAGGCATTGTAAATATTACATCCAGCCTTAATGCACGACACATTACGGATTCATGCTTTCATACTTTTAACACACAAAAAAGAATGAACTGGGAAAAAAAGAGAACAGAAAAATCATTATTGCAACAGGGTGGATCCCGAGGAGCATTTTACTGGCGTGTCCCATTGATTGTGTTTACTCATCCTTTTCATTGCCGACTATTACTAAAGACAGTGGACTCGTCTCTGATATGCTAAACTAGCTTTAGGTTGCTTAAGTGGGATTAGCATGGAAATATTAATCATTTTGAACTGCTGGATTAAATTGGTAGATTTTAGGCAGCTGGTAATGATTGTGCTTTTACACCGATGTAAATATCTATTTTAATTAAGAATATGTTTTTGATCACTTAATGTAGAGAGCAGATTTTCTTCTTTGTTTTATAGCTCTCTTGGATTTGTTCAGCTCTTTCTTTCCCTCGCTTCTCCTTCGGCGCTCTCATCAATGCCGAGCCGCAAAGTGGCCTGAAGATTGAAGAAGGCCCCTCCGCAATGGTCACTTACAAGGGCTTTTGTGTTGCTCCTGTCACATTTGGACTGGCAACGCAACAGCTGGGGAGACTTTTTCAACAGAGATGAGAGTCAGATAATCCTGATGAGATTTCACATCTAACATCTTTTGTAATTATGTCACATTCAGCTGTAATGGAATAATTCAAGTAAAAAGAACAAGCTTTGATCTTTTCTTAAACCTTTTCCCCGAGGATTGGCCATCTAAAGATTTAACGATACCCGCGTTATAGGATCTGCTATGCTTTACCCCATCTCTTTTCTGGAAAGAAGCACGATACACTAACCCAATTGCAAATTCATGTGAATGGGGGAAAAAAAAGCTTTTCGAAGTGGTGTGAGCTACAGTTAGACATCAGGAATGCTCTCTGTGTTTCAAACACTGCAAAAATCAGTAATAGGAGGCACATTTTAGCTCTAAAATACAGTTAAATAACTGTTACAAATTAAGATATAATACGTTACAAAAGAGCTGACATGTTTTGAGATGGTATCAGTTACTCAAAGCCATTGATGCACGCAATTCAGTTTTCCTAGGAAAGCAGTCCGTCGTATTCATGCTCCAGTCAGCATCTATAGCAGAAAGTTTTCCTGACATTTCAGATCAATGAGGGATGTTGTGCCCTCAAATGAATATGATAATTTTAAAGAAATTGCCCCGCTGTCATCTTTGGTTGATGCATGACAAAGCAAAGCGTTCAGATGACCCCCGAGTGTGGATTGTAAGCAGAATTTCACCTTGGCACAGAGTTCAACAGAACAGGCTTTGGAAACACAGGCGGCTGTTGAGAAGACTACATTTCTGGGCAAGCGCTAGAATTGGCTGGTCTTTTCATTTACGTCACCGGGAAAATTCATGTTATATATATGTTGGGCGGGGACTCCTTAAATATGGGGTCCGTGTTCCCATCTCCTTCCCTCAATAAAGACCGACAACTTAAAGTCTATCATCTGCCTATAAAGAAAATAAAGGACTAAATGAAGTACCCCCACCCCCCATCAGTAGTATGGTTAAGAGAGGAAAGAAAAGACTGCAGTCTGATGTGTTGCCAAAATAAAGTTAAGCTTATTAATACTATAAATATGATAATGCAGGTGCATAAATTATACATAATACTGTGAAAATATCTACCGAAGTACGACTAGACTATTAAGATTCACCTAAGACTAATTTTCTAAGGCTCAGTGCAATCCTCATTGAATTATTACTTGTACTTCTTCAATTTACTTCCCTCCATCTCTGCCAAGGGAGCCACTTTTGATGGAACGGGGCCTGCGGACTGCGATCGTGTTTTGAGGCTTGGATGAGCCGGGGAAAGCTGTCCTGTGGAATGTTTCCATATTGTTCGAGTCAAGCGACTTCGAGAGGGTTCGACATGCTGTATTTCCTGGCAGCCACAGCTTCCCCCCGAGCTCCCTATAATATTTCAGTTGATTTGAAGGTGATTACAGTGGCCAGTCCTGAAGATTGATTCTTTACTTTTACAGACATATGTGTTTTTTCTGACTTGGCTGCCTGTTTCGGATTGTTTTCGCGCTGAAAGGCGAAGCTACATCTTATTATACGGAGAAGTATAATTTAAGCTGTAGTACGTCTTGGGACTTTTGTTGCATCTAAGTTTCCTCCAATCACACGAAGCGTTGCAGTCTAGTGAACCGGCACATAGATTCACTGCAGTTATATTCAGATTTTCATGAACTTTGGTACTTGCTTTGTGGACACATTTGTGATTCGTCAAACTGTGAGATGTTGACAAATAATGTATTGGGCTTATCTGTGTGTATTTTCACATGCTTTCTTGTGTTTATGTTTTGTACATTTATAATGGAAGGGACATGCACCCTCACCAAAGTTTCAGGTCCTGACCCTTCATTCTCTCAATTCTTACTTTAATATACAGTTTTAAAAGCATGTTCATGATAAACGTATATGCTTTATCATGTTTTCTTGTGCTCATCAATTTTTAGAAATCTTCATGACTTGGCAATATGCTGTTTGATAGTTTGTATTTATCTTTTTCTAACTAGAGGACAATTGAGATGTTTCATTGAGATGTAAGAAGACATTTTCAAACATATTATTTTATCAGTACATACTTTTTGTTTTACCCATTTATGAAAATTGTGGGTCTGAAATTGATCTCATGCATATTAACCAGGCAATAAAAAATAGTTTTCTGATGTATCTATTTTTAAAGGAGAAAACTGACTGGTATAGTATAGTGAAGCTATGCTGGGTACCATTCAACCTCTTTTTTACAAATGTTTGCAAAGCACACGTTACAAATAAACATATCTAAGTAAACACTGAGATATTGGGGCTGAACAGCTACACAGACGTAACCTAAATTCAAAAGTCGATGAGCTTTCCTAGAAACCAGGGGGGATCCTGACACGCCTGTGAAACAAAATCCTCATAATGATTAACTTTGTTTTGGATCGCTTTACTGTTTCTTAGGACCCAAGCAAGGTATTACAAAAGCCTTTGTCCTCACTTGAAGTATCTCTGTGCTGACCTTCTGTAGTGCAAACCCATATATTTAGGTGTATGCATGGGATTTTCCTCAAGATGTTAGTCAAGAGCTTCAGATTATACAGTGATCTACCTTCAGGACTGGTATTTGCTTGTCTGAAAAGTTTGTTTTTGTTTTTCCAGTGTAATTTCCCTCCAGGGTTTAATGATGCAACGAACATACTGGGCACTTGTATACGAGATGAAAAAGGTAGTTCAGGCTCAATAGGATCTGCCTTCTATTTATACCAGAAAGAGCAAAGTTTTTCTTGGCACATCACAGGCAATATACTACAAAAGACACAGTCTGTCACTGCGATGCCTTTCGTTTTAAGCATGTTTCTGTCTAATTATAACTGCTGATCTTTAATCTTGTTTTCTCATGCCATCGCAAACGTTACTCACTCACAGTGCGATATGCTTGCAGTTGGACAGCTTAAAACAACATTGCAGAGAAGCACCCCTATGTTTGTTTTGTTTTATGCCATTTCTTTAAAGTAAAAATTACAGAAGCATGCTCTGGAGTCCATTTCAAGCATAGGCAGCTCTGATGTGCATTTTCTAACAATTTGCAGATCATTAGATTTACGTAATCAAGCTACTTTACTGGGAGACCATGCAAAGCGTTTGCTAAAAATGGTCGCTTTAATAAAAAAATACTAAATCCTCAAATAAATGGGGATTTAAGCTTGTTTTTTTAATGGATGAAACTTAAACTCCACATGACCTGGGAAAGTTCCCTTATATCTTGACAGAATTATCTGTACTGCAGAATAAAGGACATTAAAGTCTGTATTATGAAATATTTAAGTATAATCAGTACTTTTACTAGTGGGTGGTGCTACAGATTATTCCTCACTGGGGTGGGGGGGAATTAAATGTGAACACTAACTAACAAGGCCATTTTGAAAACGTTGATATTGCGGAATAGATTTCTTGCACCAAAAAGTGCACATTGCCCTGAATTGTTATTGTATTTTTGTAAACTCTCACTTCAGACGTTAAATTATAAAAACAAAAATACTGGCAAGAATAATATCCCGAAGCATCTAACAGATTCCATTTTCTCATCCACTAGCAATACAGTAGATTGCTCTGTTTTGTTCTGAAAGCTAAAGACTAGCATGGCCACTCCCAAGATAGATTCGACAGCTCGGTTATACAGAACCAGTTTAATATATTCAAACAGAAATGTAAAGCATAGCCAAGATACCAGTCACGGAGCTATTAATGTTTATTTTATTGTCCCTTTTTTAATATCTGATTTATTTATTTAATTTTCTTTTTAGTACTCAATATGGTTTGCAGATGTTTGCATGTTTTTATAGATTACCTATTCTCAATATCAAGCAGGTGTGTTGACAACTTAATAAGCAAATTAATCGAATGTCCGCACTCACAGAATCAGAAACGATGTCATGTCTTTTTGTTCTTTTTATTTGAATTCTCATTGGAGGTCACAAATCAACTAACATCTTTCACCCCCAGGTGGTTGTGCTCAGCATGTTTTAACAGACATTCAATTAATTTGTTTATTTATTTGAAAAAAACAACAACATGAAAATTATTCCAGTATTCATAACTATGAGGTAAAACCATTTCCAAGCCTATGAAGTAAATATATGTGGCACACAAGCTTATGTATCAAAAAATCTACATATTTACAAACCAGAAACAATATAAGCTAATGGTCATTATACCAAATTTTGTTCTTTAAAAGGGGCTGTGGGTTTATAGATCTCTGCCATGGCGGATCAGCAGTTTATAGTCATCAGATGCGTGCCAGAGGTTTTTGATACCATTGGAGGGAAACGCTGAGCAAGCCAAAGGATTAACTGTCTCCCAGCTTCAAGGTATCTCAGAGGCTTTTTCGGGAACCCTAGGTAGGTAGTCCATAAGATATCGCTGGATGAAATCAGACACTCTTCCTCTCTGACTCTTCCACCATTGGCCGTTTGAGCGTGTTTTGCTCTGTAAAGAAAGATTTGGGTGGCACAGACAGCAGTGCAGGTGAGGAATCGATAGTGCCTGGGTCCTCTGGCTTAGACCCATGGCAAAAGGTCCTGCAGAGGCATCACCTGCATGGGCAGGAAATCCTCAGGCATGTTCACGGCTTCAGGTGGACCTCCAGACCACTGCACAGATAGCTCGTGATCTCAATTTTCATGTTAAGATCATGGCTCTATTACCTAACTGCAGAACCGGGGCAGTTCAAATACCAGCAGGTTATGGGGTGAATATTAGCTATTAAATCTGCTGCAGAAGACTTTACCAGATAACATCAGCCTTTTTAAAGGAAAACAAATCAATCGACCCTTTCACTTCTGACAGGTCATCGCCAACACAGATTAATAATATATCTAAACGGAAGCTCGCTGGCCAGGGCAACTGGCTGAACATGAGGGCACATTGTTAGGAACCGCTTGCTAGAGACACCGCAAAGTTGGGTATTAGTTGATTAACCGACTAGATGAAATATGAAGAAAAGAAAGCTATTTTTCTATTTTCAATTAACGACTTAATAGGAATGATTTAGATTATATATAATCCAATAATATAATAATCCTACATATATATAATAAACACACACACACACATACAAACCTGTCTATATATCTCGCTGCTGTAACAGTCACAGCAGTTACAGTTTTTTCATTATTATTATTATAAGTAGTAGTAGTTGAAGGCTTGTATTAGTTAATATTAATATTAGTAAATGACAAGCTCACCGAGAGAACTAGAGAAGTAAATGTTCAAGGCAATATGTTTTAATAAACTGCAGGACCCAATATGACTCATGCAGTATGTTTTAGAGTGAAGAATGAATCCATGCTTTTGTTGTGGGTGTTGCGATAACGGAGGATGGTTTTTAGTTTGCAATTCAGGGAGACAAATTGCAGGATGTACCGGGGGAGTGTGAGTGTGCAATTTAATTTTGTAAAGACACACAAAGAATCCAACAAGTGGGGTTGGATGACTTTCAGTTAAACTGACCCGTAATGTCATTCTAACATTATAAACATGTTTAATCTTCTCCTGTTTCACGTTACACCTTATTTCTGCAAGACAGGATGTACAGACTGTAAAGCTTTGAAACAACTGTCATTCACAGTGTTTTTTCCTCTCTAAAACATGCTAATTTGTGATCCCATTATATTAGCAAAACAAAAACAGTGGTCTGCACCCTACACATTGTTATAGCAAAAGCCCCGAAGTGCCCCTCGGTTTGACAATTGCAGTACGCGGAGCTTCAGAAGGTCATGATGCCAGCATGAAGTCAGTACGTTGCCAGTGACCACAGAGCCGAGTCTTCCCCGCTGACCCGGTAAGTGGTTCAGTCTCTCTGTGGCTCTCAGGCTCTAGGAAACCACGCAATACTCAGCAGAAACTGTAGTTGGCACCTGTTAGTATTTTAGCCTTCCCTGTAGAGCTACCAAAATTGCCTCAATGTGCTTTACAAGGTGAGAATTATCCAGAGCACAACAATTGAAAACAGAGACCGCCGATCAGCTGCACACATCAGTCACCCTCTCAATCAATCACTGTCGTCCTCCACCCAGGAATGTTGGGTAATATTAGTGAACAGAGAAGCAGAGGCATTTTAATCATCTCATCTATGGGGAGCCACCGAGAGTGCTGTTATATATTTTGAGGGCTTGTTCTTCAGCTGCACATTCGAGCAGATCTGATGAAGTGGTGGTTTTAAGGACACGGGCAATTTCTGATAATGATCTTACAAACCGAACCCCAAATACTGATTGTGAAGGCTTTTGGCGGAAAATAACATATAATGAGCTACAATGTTTTGTTTATGTGATGCATTGGTTTTAAAATGGACGTTTCTGAGCTTTCTGTTGGCAGGGGAACTTCAAGGATTTCAGACCTAGGCCTTGACCAAAACTTTGACCTATCACTGAATGGCTAATTACAAACCTGACAATAAATGAAACCTACAATTTGTGGGTAGGTCAAGGTTTTGATTTGGTCTAGGCCCTACAATTTCCAAATGCTCAGAAACAACCTTTGCAAAACAGTGCCAGCAGGATTTTCTACATCTATGATGCCTGCATTTTCTTTGCATACTTGGAGAATTAACATCTCTGTTACTGTATTTTTGCGAGTCACACTTGCTTTTTATTTAGATTGTTCAAAAGCTAGACAATGCATATTTTTTGCCAAGTGACAAATGTTTTCTTGAAAGGTTTTATTTACAAAAAACGGGACCATGGCATGTTTTGAGAGTTTTGTTTTGTTTTATCAATGTTGTCTAGAAGCAGATGTGTCAAACCTCTGTAGGCCTCTGGACTCTTATTGGTCTATCTTGAATTTCTGGTTAACCTTCCCTCCTTTAAGCTATTTGATTACAATGCACAATTTTTTAAGTCAGAATTTTCCATTTGTGGATTAATGGTCTTTTATATTATTTGTTTTTGTAAAATATCTACCACACACACTTTACAATATATACCCATGTATAACAAACACTTTTACACATTTATAATGTCACATAAAAGCTTAATCTCCGTTTAATCATAAACTGCAACATAATAATTTCACTAATAATACATTACATTTTCATCTGAAGATATTGAATTTTTTAATACCATGTCTGTAGTTGTGTTGAAAGACACTTCAGTTTAGTGACAGTATGGAACTGTCCTGCTTCCAGGGCATGTATATATATATATATATATATATATATATATACACACACATCATGAGAAAAT
Source organism: Amia ocellicauda (assembly GCF_036373705.1). NCBI lineage: Eukaryota > Metazoa > Chordata > Actinopteri > Amiiformes > Amiidae > Amia > Amia ocellicauda. The sequence goes on along the minus strand of NC_089862.1, from coordinate 32,092,261 downwards.
AATGTTATGTACTGTATTCATATCCAATTAATAGGATGTTCATTATGACATATTGTTTAAAGATGACGCAATTGTATTTTAAGTACTTAAAGGCATTTCTGCATCTGTATGAAGAATTGCCTTTTTTGTGAAGCTGTCGATGGTCTGACTGTTTTTTTTCTGGGATTGGAGCTGCATGGCCCAGAAACATGCTACTTATGCATAAACTATACACAGATGTGACTGGTAATTTTGGGCTCAATCTTTAAACCTCTTTAAAATACTGATATGCAGTGACAATGAGCCTGCATTTGCACACCTTAGATTAAGGCTGGCGTGTGTGTATATATACACAAGAGTGTGTGTCATTGCAGTAAAATATTTACTTTTGTATCCAATAAAAGACATCTAGATACCATCCCTGCTCAACATAGTAAACCTATCTAATCAGATTTGTAGGGATTTTAATGAAAAAAAAGTATACATTACTATTTTTCCCCCAAGAAATGGCTGAAATTCTGTACTTGCAGATTTTATATCAATGTATTACATGCATTTATTATTTAGTACCATTTCCATGGCTGCTTAGGTTTTGGAGATGAAAAATGATTCCTTGGAAGATTTATTGCAATGGCATTCATAAGCATTATATGATTTGTGGAAAAAATGCAGTGGTATAATTTATGGTATCCAGTGATGTTTCCACGCCAGTCACTCAAGTGAAAAACTCCAAGAAAACTTTATTTAAAATTCCATCTGACCGTAAGTCCCTACTAATTGATATCCACACAGGAAATGCTATGATGTCTTTCACCAATGATCTTTTCAAGGAGGTTGTGGGGGAAGTTCTGCAGAAAACAGGTTTTTGGCCGAACAAAATGTTCAATGAGATGTATTGGGTACATATCATTTACACATGAAAATGGCATCTAACTTGAGTGGGAGAGACATTTTCTTATGCACACTTAAACCATGTTTAGGCTGTTTAGGAAATCAGACTGTATCTTTCAGGGGCTTGTCTTTTTCGAAGCAATTGATACAAAAATAAAAACAACCGCACAGTAAAGCCCGGTACCAGTTTCTCTACTATGATTGGAGTAATGAGTCACTAGCTCTCACTAGATCTTGTAATTCTTACTTATGCACTTCCCCAGTAGTGAACATGTATCTGTTATTCTTTGAATGTTAAAATTAATCTGTACCCATGTGCCCTGGACTGCCCTGTTCAAATCAACACAGAATACAAAGAAGACAAAATAATCTATTTTGCTTAACAATATTACTAATATAATTTACATTAGCATCACAGTTAGTTCACAGGAAGGTAGATGTAACAATACTCTTGTATTTTTGTTGTCTATTGTTTTTTGTGCACACTTGGGCACATAGGCAAGACAATGACGCAGTGATAATTACCCTTTGCAAATAATGCTGAAATCTGAAAGTAAAACTCTTCGTTGGCTGGGTAAATTCCCTCATCTGGGCTTTGTGCCATTGTCTGTATTTGGTTTTGTGGACTTGTTAAATCCAGTGTTCCACAATGCCCCTAAAGGAACATAAGGAGATGCAATATCTTGCTTGAAAATCCAACCAAGCGCAGGCTGGGAGCCTCCTCTTACCCTGAAAGAGTCTGTCTGTCATTGTGAGCGATCAGAATCCATGGCAGGAGGCGCCAGAGACGATACAGGTTTGATGGACTGGTTTGCCTCATCACAGAGGATTGTGATTTATTGTACTATATTTAGTTTTTACTGAAGAGTTTTGATTCCTATCTGTGAATCCAGGCCATCTATGACTAAGGGATGGATTAAATCAAAACTTTGACCCACCTGCTAAAAGCAAACTACAAACCTGTACATCATAGCGGTTACATTTCTGATTAGAAGAAAGTGGCATCATAGTAAAAATAAAGCCGTAGTTTTATATTAGTGGGTGGGTCAAAGTTTTGATTTATTCTAGCCTTAAGTCAAATTTTTTGTTCTGAAATTGTGAATTATTTTAATTAAAATTAACACAACTCACAATTCAGAAAGAAAAGATTATTTATCTTATCTTTTCCAACCAAATTTGTGCTGCTTTCACATTCTATTCCAAATGAAAGACTGTGGGATCTTATTTTTTGTGGTGTAGTTATTAATATAAGTCACCGTTGATAGACAAGTTGATTACAAGAAATTAAACCATGCCTGACACATTCATAAAGCTTTACAGCCCGCACATTAGTGTGGCGCGTTATTTTAGCATTTCAAGTCAGTGTGTTTATACAATAAATATCAAGTTCTGTTGAGATAATTTCGTGAAGCAAGAGAAGTGTTTAGCAGTAATCAAATTTTACAGTCTAGGTGGAAACTCAGACTTCTAAGTGGCTTTCTGTTATTCCGATTGTATTTTCCGTTTGCTTCAGATATCGGGTTTGGGATATTGGCAGGGGCGTTGAAACAGTGTGTTGTTAGTTTGTCTGGCTCCTGTTTGAAGGTCTGAGCTGATTCAGGGATACATCGCATGCCTTAAAACACCACAGTGCAACGAAGCACTGCTTTCATAGGTGTCATAGCTGAACAGAGGAAATAGCTCGTTGTGTTTGTGAAAAAGCATAAAAGCATCCTCTTACTCTGTGGATTTTTAAACTAACATGTCCTGATTGGCTTTTGAACTCAAAGTACAACACAATAAGTGGCAATACTCTGATGACACACAACCTGCGATCTTTCTATAATCTTTCTATGATACAATAGCAATGAAGTCCTGGATGAAGGCAGTGACGCAGTGGAGATTGCTTGAGGGTTGTTCAGTAGTTTATTTGGCTATTAGTGGTGATCCAGAGCCTCTCGCGTTATAAGGGAGGAAGTTATATTTACCCGTGACTTCTCCCTCACACCCCGGGATATCATGTGGTAAGACATCACCCTGTCAATCGAAATGAATGGGAGAGTTATGCTTGCCATTGTATAATCCATGTTAACAAATTTTACAAAGGTCAAAAGTCAATTTTATCTAATTCCAGTCTCCACAATAATACCCCGGAGAGAGGCAATTATAACACTATCTCTCCCATTACAAAACTCGAGGAGAAGTGTGATTTATTTACCACAACTCTAGGGTTAATGTGTCACCACTCTCAATGAATAAATGTATGTTTTGTTTGACACGTGATTAGTTCCCTGGTTTTACATAACTGCAAAACATTTTAATTGCTCTCTTGGGGGAGGGGGGGAATACTTGTAACTTGCTAAATATTCTAAAGAGGACACTGGGTCAGGACAGAAGGAAGATTGTTGCGTTACATAGTGTTGATGGCTATGGATTTGTATTGTTTGTACGGTATTGTTATTTTTCATGATAAAAGCCTGTCAGTGTTTAATATTTAATTACTATTATTAGTTATTATTGGTGTAAATATTTATGTGTAGTATCAAGGAATACAAGGTTGATACCAAAGGCTTGATTGTCCTACAAGGAGTATTTTCATCTCCAAACGTACAAATGTGCGGAGTTATTGATATGCTGATATATGTTTTGAACTTTTAAGTATGGTTAGGGTTTTTCTCCATCACAGAAGAGAAATATAATTTATCAAGCTTTTTTGAAGAGTATGTCAAGAATGCTAGAGAAACACGTTATGTTAGGTAACATCATTTTACTTGAATGCCAACAAAGAGGCCGTTAAAAGTCTCAATTAAGAGCTTTACGAATGTTAGGTGAACGATATCCTCAACAATTGATTTTCACCTCTTTCTTCTCATGGAATAGAGGATATGTTCAGAATATAATTGGTAGGCAATGTTTCAGTAACTATTATTTTTGTTTAAAGTAGTGTTTTACATTTGGTAGGGGTATAGCAAAAAAAAACACACATAAAAGAAACGAATGGAAACCATGCATAGAAGTTCGTTCCAGAGCTACACATTGGAGCAGTCGTTTTTTATTTTGAAGTGCTACATGTAATTATGTTTTCCACAACCAAAAGCTGCCAAAATAAATTGGTAAAACACTGGCACATAAAATATCAAAGACGAGAAAATTGCCTACTGTGTTTCAGAGCTTGAAAGATAGCAGTTTCTGACAAACAGAATGGGAGAATGGAAATGAACGGAGACTGACATCTGAAGTTCAATCAAAAACATTCAAAACCAGTTAATGTTAAAAATTTTAAAAATGCAGCAAAGACCCATTTTTTCCGTTAAAACGAAGAACTGCGGCCTTGTAAAACCAAAGATCTCTGTAATTTAAACCCTGTCTGTGTTTGCTGCAAACCAGGACTCGGCTTAGTTTGCGTTAACATAGTCCTCACAATCTAAGCGTGAAGACTTCACATTCTCAGTCTGCTAATAAGTCCGCTGTCTATTGCGTGCGCTTGGTTTCATTTCTGTGTTTAATAATAACAAATACATTATAATTTCACTCCTTTTTGGTCACATTTATGATCAGATTAAACCTCCCCCCCACTGTATCAAACCCAAAACTCAAACTTGGCATATGCTGATGGTTTTTGACTGAAACACAATGTACTGAGAGTTTTGTGGATTGGCTTTTTCTCCCCCGTCCACATCAGAAAGGGATACCTTGAGGGCAAGCTGGAGGCGACTCATATATGCACTGTACAGAGTCTCTCAATTCCTGCAAACTCCACAGAGACACGGATGCATTCACTATACAAAGCTGGCAGCACCTTTTATCATCACCAAAACATATGTCTAAAACAGAAAAAAACAGGCCAAAAAACAGAATCCTTGCTCTTTGTATTCAACTTTTAGATCACATAAGCATACCTAACTTATTCAGTTAGGATGCTGGGAGTGATTTTTTTCGCTCTCCCCTTAAATAGTACAAAGTGATTTATAGGTCATAAAATCAAATCTGTTTAAAAAGGCTTAGCGGTAATTCCACTTCATGACATGTTGTTTTTCCTAAGTCAAGGTTTATTGTTTAAGTCAGCCTGTGGTAAAGCCAATTCAATAATAATTAGGGAGCGAGAAGTTTACATGTCCTCTTGTGTAAATTACAAAGTGTTACTTCATTTTCTTTTCTGCGGGGGGAGCAATGGTTTATATAGAAATGATGGGAGGCTGAGGTTTTCACCCTTCTGCGTAAGCTATGCAAAATCAGGGAAATGCATGGATAATAACAGTCCAAATCATAATATTATATTGAATATTGTAGAGCCATGTACCAATAATACTAAGAAAGAGGAATACATTCAGTGGTCCTTAAAGGCCAACTGAGAATATCTCGAACCCTACATTGAATGCCAGTTTCCGTGCTTGTTCTGTGTAATCCTCTACCTGCTTTTACCAAGTATTGTGTTGCAGGTCACTCTATCGAAGGCTTAGCAAAGATGCAGACATTTCCAAGCACTGCAGTGAAGACCACCTAACCCTAAAGTTCAACTCTTTTCACAGGAAAATACACACAACTATGGGTATACAGTGTGTCAGAATCTACGCTGAAAAACCTGGTAATATACTAATACATTTCAGTCTTCTGAGTGACATTAACAGTTATTTATGAAGAAGAGAACGTAGCTCTTCTGATGAAATGGACTACTGAGACAAATTAATCAACCTAATCTCAAGCACGAAGCACGAATTTGGTCTAGTACTGTTTCTAGAAGAAGCATCATACAACGGGACAACCATTATCCAAAATGCATAGCTAACTCAACAACAGGCTCTGTAAAGAAGAAAGGGCTTAGTGGTCTGGATACACTGTCACAATCACTTGCCCTGAATCCTGGTGAAATATGCAAGTGAATCTGAAGTAAACTGATGCCGCCACAAACCCCCAGATTTGAACGTATTGTGTTATTTGCATCGAAGAAGAGGGAAATAAGTTACAGCACAGATGCAGACGGCTCCACCAAAACTAAAACAAATGTGTACGTGTCATATTATGATCCAGAGAAGAAGGGCTTTTATTAATATGCATTGTAGTTTTATTACAAAAAGACGTTAGGCAATCGATTGATACAACTCCACTTCTACATTGCTGCAGGTTACGATTATAAGAGAGTGTGATTTTGTGAGGAGGTCGAATACTGGTGCATTCGACTGTCATTTTCTTAGCTGAAGCTTTACAGATGTTCCAGCAACTAAAATAATAAATTAAGAATCTTATTTATACAGCTGGTCTTTAATAATAAAACGAAATACATGAATAACTGATAAAACATCCAGTATCTTTAAGAAACATGCACTATATATATTTTGCTTTACCCAAGTGCTCCATTTAACAGTTTGCCATTGAAACCACTAATCTTCACACTGTTTTTCCATTATTAAAAGCTGAACTGTATGACCTTTCGGTAGGATGGGAAGAGATACCAGTTATGCAGTGATACAATGTGGGTACATGAAAAAGGTGATTTATGCAGAGATCAAACATTTATCCAACGCACCCTGAAGGAATCATTTTCCTTTCTACTTTTGACCCAACTCACAGTAAAGGATATAGTAAAAGCTAAAAAGCTGTATATTGCATTTATTTACATCTGTTGAAATACAGTAAAGTGGAATGCAATTAATTAGGAGGCTTCTAGTGTGGTAATGATAACCACACAGATGGAATGCAAACAGCTGATTTCTTGGGGGATTTTTTGTTTTTTATCCCATATGGATTTTTTCCGCCCTCTCTCTCTCCCAAAGATTTAATTGCACACATAAAGCAGTATTTGATTGTGATGGTAAAAGGGCTTCACAACGAAAGGAATTTTAAATGACTTCAACTGGAGATTTACTTTCATTATATCGGGAGAGTAGAGGAAGGGGGTTTTGATCAAGGCCCTCGTTATTCTTTATTAGTGCCTGAGCAGAGAGTGTAGGCTTCAGTCGATGTGAAAACACTGACGCCTGAAAAGTTAACACGATAACATTTGTATAATGAAAAGTAAATAGCCCAAAACAGAAACGAAACCCCTAAGCTATGTATGCTCAGGTCTGGTCAGCCTCAAAAGCCACAAAATGAATGGAGACATATAGTTAATTATTATTATTTACCTATTATTTGTTCATTGATTACACCTGAAGTCTTCCCCGTACCGCCCTAAATTTACTCCTACATATCTAAATAGAATAAGTTAATTATCTCTGTAGAATTATATATAAAAATCGATTAGTATTACAGCTGTGAGACTAGTAACTATCAAGTAGATCTACACTGTCAACAGTAACTATTTGTAGCCTATATCACACTCATGTAAGTTCAATCTTTTAAAAACAATTGGTTTGTTTGTCATAAACTTGCCTACACTATTATTGCTCATATCCTTTTCCAATTATCATTTTGCTCGAGCATAGTGCTGCCACCTACTGTGTTTTCCAGGAAACAGTTGTCGTACGTGACAGAATTTGTCGTACGGATGTTCATTTCCCGTCCGTGCCTCGAATTCCTGAAAGAAATGGAAGACGTCAGGAATAATTGTATTCTTTATTTTCCCCAGATGGGCAGCGTTCTTCTGTTTGTAAACAACAATAACATTACTGTGATCTGAATATGAACCGGTTGTGATGGTTTTATTCAATTCAAACTACATCATCGTACTTCTCCTTTTTTTTGGTGCTATTACTGTAGGATAATGTTAATTGTTAATGTATCCTCTCATTGTCACAACCTCATACAGACAGCGCTTCACCGGCGATACACATCCGGCCTTGTTGACAGTGTATAGAAATTGTGTCAAAAATAATTTAACAACCTTTTGACCCGTAAGGTTTTATGAGAATTAGTAAAAGATTCTTTGTTTTAAGCCTCTTGGTGACAAGAAATATGGTCCTTTGCCAGCATGTGTGATTGACACACAGACTTGTAGTTTCAGCTGCTAATAGTGTATAATATATCTGGATGCATTGTGCATAAATATAGAATACTATTTGGCACCGTGGTTGATGGATTATTCAAAAGCAAAACAATGTGCTTTTGGATTGCTCACACACACCAAACATATACACTTACTTCGAAGATGAGTATCTTTGTCATGAGAAGGAGTTACAGGAATATATGGGGAACCCACACAATACACAAGAACAGTGCCTTGTTATCAGATTTAGTTTTTTTCAACTACGTTTATTTTAAGTAATTATGTTCTGATCTTAAAAAAAAATCGAATATTTTTTTATTTTCCTGTGTTTATGTACATCTGTTTTCAGCCTACATGTATATTAACACAGAATACTAGAATTCATTTGTCCTCTGCACATTTATATTATGTGTCAGTTATTAATTCAGCATTCAATCCAACACATGAAACTTCAAGCGATGTCTGCCTTTGCTAACCATTATATTCAAAAGGATTACAGAGACATGTAATTGTACTGCGGCTCGGATTTCTTTTTTTTCTATTGGGTAAATTTTGCTTTTAATTGAGTGTACATTTTGATGGTATTGCAGACGCCTCCTGCTGTGAAGCAATTATTCTACACTGTGAAATGCTAATAGGAAACATGAAGAATTGTATTTAATTATATTCATTGTACCCTCGCTATGACAGATTTTGTACATTCGATTATACTTTTTCTGTACATTAATTGATAGTGTTAAACTGACATACACAACTTAAACACAGTATATTAGACAAACAATTGTGTTGCAGTAAAATAGTATGGGATATTGTCAACAGGCTTGCAAGGTACTGAGCTTGTCCATCTTAAAAAGTTTCAGGCAACATGTATATTAACACAAAATACTAGAATTTGGTTGTCCTCTGCATTTATATTATGTGTCAGTTATTAATTCAGCATTCAAACCAACACATAACACATAAAGCACCTAAAGGCATCTGTCGGGGATGACATGGCCAACCCTACCGAATTGTGGGTCTGGCTGTTAATCTCCATCAGAAATCACCCTTCTTTACTCTCAACCAAGGCAAGCTACTTAGCAGCGAAACCTTGGAAGGGGGGTTAAGACTACTGCAGATATAGGCGATCACATGGCAATTTGTGAATTCTCATTGGCACTGCTTGTATATTCTGACATAAAGAAACATTCGTTTAAAACTGTTGGCCATAAAATGTTCTCATGCAGGATATTTTTAGATTTTATGGTTGATCTTCAGTATTAGAATTCACCATGTATTCAAAATATATTATGATAAAATAAAGTAGTTTTTTGTAAATAGTTGATTTTCAGCACCTGGTAAATTGCCACACATATAACAAGGATGGGTGTGCATCCACAAAAATAAAAATAAAAATAAAAATAAATCGGTACTTTTCTGTCTCTTAACACCTGCATATGCCCCATGTTTCAGCCGGTACCTCAATCATGGTTTTGTACACACTGAACGTGACTTTGTTTTCTTAAGGGAATACTGCATAGTAACAACTGCTGAAAAAAATAACAAGACGTCATTTTTCTTGTTAATTACTGGACACATTATGACCTGACCAAAAAAGTGTCACCTCAGAATTGAATTGCTTGACACAGGACATAGAGTTTCAACTCCCCAAAAGTACTTTGCCCAGTACATGGAATACAAATTACGAAAAGCTATCACTTTAGTGACAATCATCTTGTAATCACAGGATCCTTATTGCACAACCAGTTGCTGAGGTGCAGACAAAGTAATCGCTCACAACTGAGCTGCGCGATTGTGTGGTCCGTAGGGTAGCACAGCTCATTTCTAAGGTGTGATGTGGCTTTGGAGCTGCTCAGTGTCATTGCTGGGAGAGTCTCTTGACAGGGGCCACACTCATGTGTTAGGAGCTTCACCTCTGTCCTGCTCTGGCACCTGTCCCTGCAACAGCCAGAGCCGCTACCACTGCACTCAGGTTTGGGCCCATCTGTTTAGGCTGTGGAGCTCCCTGAGGGATCTCGCCAATTCCAGGGAAAAGGAAGATCGAAAATATTTTGTAACCAAACAAAAAAAAAAGAAGCAAAATCTAAAAAGGAAAGACATCCAATGAAAAATGTGGAATTAAAGCAGCAACAGGAGAAATGGTAGATAACTACAGGCTACAGCTGAGAAGAAAAGAAAGGGTGTGTGAATATATCCAAAGAAGGGAGGAAACAAGTTTCCAGTGGCTCTGTGTAGCTGCAGAGGATAGGATAAGCCCCGAATCTCAGCGAGAAAAAGCGTAGCAGTAACTATATATTCACCAAGTACTTTCCTTTGCTGCGGTGAGGAGCGAAACAGGCAGATCTCTCTGGGAGACAAGTAGTCCAACTCAAAATGGGGGGTGGGTTGACTATGTCATTGTCCATAGACGCCTTTGGTTATTTAGATATACAGGTTTTTGACCCTACAGGCTTGGTGGCAATATCCCATATTCTTGGTGACTAGGCTAAACTTGAAAGGGAACTTTTATGTTTGTGTATCCCATCAGATTAATGTAATGATACTAAAAACTGAATTTTATATTTTTATTGGCTACAGAAAAACTAACACAAATAGACAACATTGATAATTTTCCAATGGTAACTGCATAACAAACAAAAACAGTTAGTTTTTGAAGTCTAATACTTTGTTGATCCACCCTTTTCCTTAATTACAGCACAGCAGCAATCTGGCATTCATTTAAATTAGTTGTTGGATGTGATTAATTGTTAGTTCATAGAACCAAATATGGATTACAGATTCTCACAGTTTCCTCTGTGTCTGTGGCTTCTACTTGATCAATTTAGCACCAATCATCTTCCAGCACTCCTCAATGGGGTTTTAATCTGGGCTGTTCCCAAGCCATGTTGGTGGAATTGCTCTTAAACCACAGTTTCACTACTTTTGCTCAGTGACATACTACAGAATCACCCTGGAAATGCAGTTAGTAGAGTGTGAACATACTGGGAACCATCAGAGCCATGGAGGTAAAACGTCCGCTGTTCTGCTGTCTAACTCGCATGTTCCTGAGCCCATTATATAAGCAAGCGGAACACATTTTGGCAATGCATAAACTTAGGTGGTCACAGTACCACCAGTTTGGTAGAAAACATCACTTGTGCCTGTTCCTCTCATGCAACAGTGGATTATAATGTATCCAGTTTATCTGTATTTGTATTAAAAAAAAACTTCCTTACTCACTGCAAGTCACACACTGTGCTGACCCATTGTCCTAGTACTGAACGGTCAGTCACGTTCTCATGGGTTGTTTTGTACCAAAGTTAAAGATGCCACATTAATTATATTTAATGAATAGATGTTATTGCTGATTTTTGAAGTATTGTCAAGTATTGTCATAAATACATTTGTATTGGGTGATGCAATTGCATTTCTAAATGATGGAATTCAAAATAATATCCTCTGCAAGTTGTAGGAGCCATCTGCTACTGCGGGACTTCCAGGTTCTTACGGATTCAGTTTACGCAGAAATAAAACAGAATGCATTGTCTATAGAACGTTAAAGAAATTCCAGATGTGTCTTTTTATGTGTATTATTTAAAGATTAACCATGTTGCCTTTAATTAAAAAGTGTAAATAGCATGCCATTTAAACTGGAAGCTAGAAGAGACGATGGAGTTTGTTTTTAAAGTTTTCTTCCCTCTTATGAAGTCTTTTGTTCGCAGCTGGATTTGTTTTGTTTGGGAAGTGTCCCATCCAGATGTTTCTCTTTGAGCCACTGTAACTGATACTACATAGCTTAGTGTAATTTTTCAAACCACTTTGACTATACAGCTCAACACCCACATAATGCTTTATTACTATAAGTAGAATCAATATGGATTTTGAGGTAATATTCTTTAGTATAATTTAGTATAGACTTGCTTGACATCTTTAACTCACTTAAAATTATGTTTTAGAAATAAATCTCACCATGTGGGAGGATTGTAAAAGGGAAATACAAAAAAATCAATATGATTTTCAATCAAACAAAGCATCATTAATTCATGTGCTATCCTTGTGTGTGTGTCAGCTCAAGCACTAATTGCTTGTTGAGGGAAGAATTAGTCTTTTTTGCATATTGTCTTTCCTTTACAATAGTTCTCACATTATCCTGGAGAGCATGAGTACTCAAATAAGTCTATGGATTGGGGAGTACTGTCCTAATTTATTGCACGCCTAATGTTATAGGAGATTGTCTGATTGCACAGTTTATAATCCCATGCAATGTTAAAGGTCTGTTTTAAAAATATACATTTTCCATGTTCCAGTTTGACTTGCAAAAGTCACTGTGGACTTGACCATGTTTTGTATTATTTGAATGTAGTCTCTTTTAAACGTTGTTGTTAGTCACTTTATTCCAGGTAGTTTGCTGAGTAGTTGCCTGTGGTCTCATTGTACTGTTGATAGTTTTCCATGTGGCTGGCTGGCTTCTTTTTCAAGAACAAGCATCCTTTATAAGTGGGTTGTGTTTAAGATGTCTGTCATATTAATAGTACAATCATAGATGTATATCAAACTGCAGCCACCACTGCAAATACATCATTTTCACCCTTTCACCCCAAACACAAAATGCTTTCATTAATAACTTGACAAGTGCTATTGAATGTACCTATTCCTCGCAAAGAATAGTTGCATTTAAAAAAAACTTTTCAGTTTGTTGATTATTGTCGCTCAGGTGATGTTTTATTGTATTTGTTGAATCCTGTCAGCATTGAAACATTAACAATTCATGCAAAAAATATATAATCCATCAAAGAGAATCATCATATACCACAGTACCATGTGACATATTTAACAGATGAATCACACACTATAAAAAGTCTTAAGGTATCTAAATACACAAGTCAGTGACACAGGTACAGTGAACATCATTCAGATTGAACAATACAACACATGCTTTATTACAAAAGTCAAAATCGAAAACATACATTTAAATAGTTATGCTGTTTACATTGACTTTCCATTTAGAATGCGTTTCACCCTTAATGTTAAAAATGGTCCCATTCCCAGAACGGTACAATAATCCCAGGTATTGTTATGGTAAGATAAAGCAATGTGAGGCATGTTGTTTGAGCTTTGCCCACTACATTTCACATGGAACAAGTCAGTGCTGGAGTCTGATCCCTGTGTCTGTGTCACTGCACAGATACTTGTATGACTCATGGTGGAACATTGGTCCAGTCTGATGGGTTTCAAATTTCTCAAGCTTTTTATAAAGCCAATTAAAGTTAAAGAAGTGAATCCTCTATAGTCCATATAGATGTTAATCATAAATCGACAACCTAAACCAAATTGTAAATGAATTAATATAAAATATACAGCTTGTTCATTTGAGGATGTTGAAAGAAAGTTAATTATTTGATCTTGATGGTGTTACTACTTAAATAAGGCCACTATAAGTTTTTAATATAGCTAGATTGGTGTATGTCAATGGGAACAGCAAAGGTCATTTCCAGATTGTGGAAGTAATTTTTTGTTAATTAAAATATTTAATGTATTGATTTAATGTATTAATTAATACCAACAGAATGCAAATGCATATTCTTAAATGTAAATTAGCTTATACATAATGATGAAAGTATCACAATTTTACTAGAGAAGACATTGAACTGTTTTCATTTCAGTAATTAAAAGGTACCTCAATGGTTTCCTTAATACTACTTTACAGGTTGTCATGAGTACAGTATATGACCGGTTTACAACTATATAGTAAATCTGAGATGTATTTAATTAGTGGAGAAATATTAAGGCAATCTTCACCAATTAAAGTGTAAATCAGGACTACATAAAACATAACACAACAATGATTCTATCTTGCTGCCCTGGATGTATTTAATCATTATATAATAATAGTGTGTTAAAAAACAATAACAATGTACCAAATCGTGATGCAAATGATGCAATATCCAGAGAGTTAGCAGATCAACATGTTTAATGACCAATTTGATAAACTTCACCCATTTGTAGTTTGTAACCTACATAATGTCTCATAATAGATTGATTTGCAAATGTATCAATAATAGCAATGCGTATCTGCTTAATTGAGGTCTTTACATTGACAAACAGTTTTATGTCTTGGCAATTCGTTGCCTTAATCTGAAGATTTACATATACGAAATCTTGTAAATTCATTTTTTAAGATAAATGACTGCATTTTAGCAGAATATGAATATCGTGGTACTATATATTATTTAGAGGAACAGTCACAGTGACTTTTAATTTTCTCGTTTCAAATAGAAACCCATGTGCATTTTGTAAAATTGCACTTCATACTTGTGATTATCCTGACGTAAATTAATGTCGTTCTTATAATATATCCTGCCTGTTGCATTTACAATAGACCCTCTAGGTTTGATATTTATTACTGTTTGTGTCTGTACATTTAAAATAAAATAAAATATAGTGAAAATGGGAATTGAAACATATGTTAGTAATGAACAGAAATGTGCAGGTGATCTTTAGTTTGTACTTAGGGATGACTAAATTATTACAGAGTGCGCTGAACCACGAACTCATGGATATAGTCCTCAAATCCCGATCATGACAAACTTCAGACAGTGAATGCTGACCCCTTGATGTTCCTGAATTGCGTACAAAATTAAACCACCCGGATGGTTTTCCTTCCTCACCCGAGTGTTAACCTCGTCCATGTTTTTGATGTGCTATACACTGATCAGCCATAACATTATGACCAGCTGCCTAATATTGTGTAGGTCCCCCTTTTGCTGCCAAAACAGCCCTGACCCGTCGAGGCATGGACTCCACTAGACCTCTGAAGGTGTGCTGTGGTATCTGGCACCAAGACGTTAGCAGCAGATCCTTTAAGTCCTGTAAGTTGCGAGGTACTGTGTGTTCGGACACCTTTCTATCAGAACCAGCATTCACTTTTTCAGCAATTTGAGCTACAGTAGCTCGTCTGTTGGATCGGACCACACGGGCCAGCCTTCGCTCCCCATGTGCATCAGTGAGCCTTGGCCGCCCATGACCCTGTCGCCGGTTCACCGCTTTTCCTTCCTTGGACCACTTTAGATAGGTACTGACCACTGCAGACCAGGAACACCCCACAAGAGCTGCAGTTTTGGAGATGCTCTGACCCAGTCATCTATGTCATGTTATGGCTGATCGGTGTAACTCCTTTCGTCTTATTGGCTATAGGCTACAAAAATTCGATAGCCAACATTTCATGTGAAAATGCTCAGCAGATTTCACTGTACATCAATTTTCTATTTTTTTTATTCACTGAGAGCTGGATTTAAAACCAGGAGCCCAGAATCCCAGACCCTTGTGCTAAACTGTCAAAAGTGACATTTTCAAAAATGTACTTTGTGTCTTGCCTCCAATGCCATCTAAAACTAAAAACAATATAACACTTAATTGTAAATAGGCCACAAATTGCTACCATACTGAGGTGCCACACGATTTAGATGTTTGTCTATTGTGACTAAAAACACAACTTGGAAGTGCAAAAGTAGAATTAAATGGCCTGGAAGCTGTGATAACATGGGGTTTCCTTGGTGAGATTGTCATGAACATGCTTGCATTTGACCAGAGATCCAGGGTGTTTGACAGGGGAATAAGTAGCCCAACAATCACTGAAAACTGTGGAAGTTGTGCAATGAGGAGAACCATTTTGAAGAAGATACACTCGTACCCTTAAAACCATGTCGCTAGATCTGTTCATTCCTCCAGTCTGCCATTTAAAAATACACATTTCAGGTATATACCATGGGGTTGGTGATGATATATATATATATATATATATATATTCAGGGAATGACTGTTTTACAATGAAGGTCTGGCCTTGGTATTGGCATGATGCATCACTTATATGTATGGCGAGATTTAACACTATGTCTGTAATTACAGGGTGCTTAAATGTAATTACTACAGAAAAACCAAGAACGAAAAGTATCATCATTTCAAAGCAGCTCAAGGTCCTTCTTAGAAATCAAGTTAAATATATAATACGGCAGCCTGCAGAACCCAATCCCACATTAACTTAAATGTTCAAGGAAACTAGTATGTATTTAACTCATGCCTTGAAGGAGACAGAAAGAGTGTGTTTGTGGTATCAGCACAGAGAACATTGCAAAGCGTGGATGCATAATGACTGAGGGAGCATCATCTTTGCATGCAGAGGAAAATGCATTCCTGATTCTTCTACTCTAGCAAAATGTCCAAGTTTATGTGTAAGGGGGAGACAAACAATCTATGTTGTGTCTTGATAGATTCTCAACGTTCAACTCTATTTACAGTTAGTACATTAAAATGTGCTGCAATGCTGATTAAAGCTTTATAATTCTACTTTTTTAAACATGTAACAGTAAGAATGAACCGAGGTAGCCAGGGCCCTGACAGTTAATGTCTTTTTGGCAGCACCTTAAAACTTTTGTGGGATGGAACAGGCAGCCAGTGTAAAAGAACCAGCACCAATGTAATCCGATCTCTTCAGCTGGTACCACTCTGAATCCATCAGACACATTTCATTTCAATTGAAGACCCACAAGCAGACCTTGACAAAAGTTTGCAAAAGCCTGCCTGGGAATTTCATAATCTCTCAAGGACTTTTTATATTTCTGAGGTTGTTGAATGCAGATCATCATTGAAGTTAATCTGTACCTTCATGTGAATACAAACAGTGTACATCATGTGTAAGATCTTGTTGGCTTTGCTAAACACAATACATTAACAGGATGATTTTAAAAGTGTTTTTTTAATGCTCAATTTGCTCTGTTTTGTGAAGTTAATTGTTACATTTCAAAGTTGCAGGTCTGGTAGGCGGGGTAATTGGAATGTGAACAAGTGCAAAAATAAATATTTATTTTTTAAGTTGCTTTATGAAATCTAGCTGGGGTTTATATGGAGCTGGAAGAAGGGGATCTTTATGTTTGTTTTTAATGCTTTGAAGGTTGTTCTGTCAGTGCATTGAAAGGACATGAGATGTTTTACTTGGGAATTTGTTTTAGCAAAGATCACACACACAATCTGCATGCGTATACCCTGCAGGTCAAATGCAGGAAGCATCACATTTGGCACAGATGGACTGCCTGTGAGAACGGCATTACCTCTTTAAAACTATATTAAATGCACCATGTAGGAAATTGTCTCCTAGGTTTACATTTACAACACACGAGAAAACAAACAAATGTGTGTGTGTTGATTTTGAATGTGTGGATAATGATCATAACATGTTGTGAAGTGTATACACATAATGCTGGGCAAACAAAGCCATTATATGGGGGCACACTCCTGAGAGGAGGACATGCCTCCAATAACACATCAGTGTGTCTTTAGGTAGGAGGTTTATGCAGAGGTTTTAGAAAAAGATAGAAGGCCTACAATACAAATGTTCACTGAGATATAAGATTTAAAATGTGTGCCCTTTCTTTTCTTTTATTGTTGATAGTAGTGTAAAATCTAATGTAAAAACTGACGACAAAATACAAACAAGACATGCTTTTCCTAGCGTATTAGTGTCTGAGACTGGCTCCAGTGTAATTTACAAAGTAGCGCGTCATGAGAGGAAACCTTGGTGAAAAGCCCAGTACAAGCTGCGAGATCCAAATAGGAATTTATTGCCATTGATGAATCAAACTATGCCTCACAGCTCCCACAC
This sequence comes from Amia ocellicauda, assembly GCF_036373705.1. Taxonomy (NCBI): domain Eukaryota; kingdom Metazoa; phylum Chordata; class Actinopteri; order Amiiformes; family Amiidae; genus Amia; species Amia ocellicauda. The sequence continues at coordinate 32,074,856 of NC_089862.1, read as the reverse complement.
AGGGATCACTGACTTAGCTGCTATCTGCTAGCCATTATTCTACTTGTTACCATGTTTTTCCACTCAACAATGAGAGCCTGACCTTCTCTGCACTGACTACTGTCTCCATTACGACAGTTATTTGATATTGCACTTTTAAAATCTACAAAATCTTAAGCAAAAACTAAACACTGCTGTGAGTGTTCAAGTCACTGACAGGCATCAACATATTATGTACCTGAGACAAATATTTAAGAAATACATATATCACCTATAACTCACTACAATAAATTCACAATGACAGACAATTGGAGGTGAAGGAGGCCAGGAAGATAAATAAAGAATGGTGCTTCAAAATAAAACTTCTAAATAATCTGGATTAACTTTGGTCCGCAAGGAATATTTTGTTGAACCCCCCATGACATTATGAATTTACATTTAAACACAACCCGATGCACTGTGGTGTTTGTGAAGACAGCAGACCAATGCTTAGACGTCCAATGCTTTATCCTTGAATCAGTGTGCACATCAAATCATTGTACAGTCACAATTTCAACATCTTTGTAATCGCTTATCAAAGGCTGAAATTCAATAGCTTTTTAAACAATGCAATTCTGCTCCATCTGTTCATAGACGGGCACTTAAACATAACTGTGCCCTAGCTGATGGAGTTTCCATATTACTTACAAGTGAGAAAATCACAGGTGTGACTCAAGTGGCTCGATTGAGCCGCCCAGTAGAACAACAGGTGGGGATTTTTTACGATGGCTCCACTGCTGTACCTTATAATGTTTCTGGAATGCAATGTGAGACCTGAAACTTGCCACGGATGCCAACTGTACATGTTAATGTAGTTACTGAAAACTGGCAATTGTATTCATTGTGTCTGGCGTTTTCTTTTATTTTTTGTGTGTGCGTTCAAAATGTTAAGTTGTGCTTTAGCAGTGTCCAATAGCTTAGCTTTTATGCCAATTTCAATGGTGCCAAAAAGTTAAAGAGCATTAACCTTTTTAACTACCATGCAATCAATACTTTCATTTTTCGGATGCTTGTCCTTTTACTTCAAAACCGAAGTTCCAAGCTGGTGAGACCATCTATGAGGAAGAGTAAGTTTTAAGCTTGACTGTACTCTCGACTCCATTTTAAAATTTCTCGCTACCAGAACACGATTAATAAATATTAAAGATTAATAAATCCAAACGAGACCCACATACACACAGGTCGGGCCACTGTCTGCAAGCTTCACTACAGAATCACAGCAGGAGAACTTCATTTACTTTAGGATTACAATGTATAGAAGCAAACAAGGGACCCCTGACAGTGGCAATAAACATGCTGAAACCCAGAGAAGATGTTAACTGCCTTCCCAGGTTAGGGAAGAAAGGCTTTATAAGCACTCGCCCTAATACGGTAGAAGCTGGAGGCCTAACGTCCGTAATTGTTCTGCTGTGGCGCACCGAGTCTTCAGTTCAGATAGCTTGCTTCAGTCTGCTACCTCCAGCTTCAGGATTTGGCTTTGGATATTCCTAAACTGCCAGCTCTCATACAGAAGCTCTGCCTGGTTCTGAGGACTGTAATACTGCCCTCACAGCACAAAAACACAACCTATTGAAACACAGGGAGCCAAGCCACAATTATTCAATTTCCCTAAGTTATCTAGTATGTTAGACTATTTCTGCACCTCTATATCAGGATAATTAGTCATCAACAAGACTAATAAGGTTAATATTTCCCTGAAAAATCATCCACGGCATGTTACATCATTTGAATTCTAGAACAGACGCACAGATTTTCTCCAAGCTATTTAATCTTGGTGATTTTTGTGTATTTGTTTATGTCACACAATAAACTTTACTGAAAGTATCAAGTGAATCTGGTTTATGACAATTAGTTGAATCGTAAGTGGAACTTGCTCGCCGTTTCTAACTGGAGCTATACTGTGACCTGTCGTGTCCAAAGCACAAACAAAGCCAAATGTCTTCTTTTGTCATCGTTTTTGTTGTCGGCTGTGCATAAATTACAGAACAATCATTTATCTTTTTCATATCTATGTAGTTGTGGAAGTACTATTCTGTTCTGTAGGGATACAAACTGTTTTGGGGGGGTGGTGGTCTGAGTGGTCAGTGTTGTAACTGAAGTACATTTTTGAGCTTTACAACTGAATAAAGTATTTAGGTTTGTTTAGGTTTGTTCTCGGTGTCCCAGTGAACAGTCACTGCCAGTAGCAGCACTTTGTGAAGGGAGTCTCTCTGAATTGAAGCAACGCTATAACTGGCCAGCTTTGAACCTGAACTCCTGCGTACTGTTGGACCAGATCCAGATATTCACTGTTCAAGGAGAGTCACTTTACACACCACACTTGTGAATGGGAGTCCTCCGTGGCTAGGGGGAAACCTAAAATTACTAATATCATTTTTCTTCTCCCAGCTGCCCGACTCGCAGCTCTTGAGGGATGGGGGGTGGGGGGGCTGGTGACTGACTAGCCACGTTTTTCTCGCAAAGTACTGTAGATTAACTCTGAAAACATTTCAGAGTATAAAAAAATGCTGTGCCTGTAACCCACACAGATTAATCTAAACAGTGTATAAAGGAGGCCCACCAGCAAGCGAAAGAATCTGAGCCCAATCTGAGCTTCAACATTTTTAAAACATATCAGTCTTTAATATTGTTTTTTAAAGCCTCACTACCAGAATAATATGGTACAAATTATAAATGGTGGTTAAGATAAGCCTTGGGGTTGCATTTAATATACAGTGTAGGCATTTTTATTTTCCCCACTGTCCTAAAAGTCCTTCCCTTTGTCCTGCTCTGATTGTATTATTCGACCATTTTAGATTACATGTATGATGACCAGTAATATAATAATTAAATCAGATTTATAAATTACATAATGTCAGAAAACTGCCTTCTATTTTCATTTAATACGTTTCGGATATCTGACCCAATTAAAAACCCTGTTAAATGATAGTTAGATCATATCATTATCATATCATTATTTTTGCCTCTTTTATAATTAGTGCTTTTTTAATAGCATTAATTAATTAATGGTTAATTTAAAGTTTGTTTAAGATTTTATGGAGCTGTGTTAATGTATTCATTAATAATCTGTTTATATATCTTTTCATCAGTTTATTCGTTCACTCGTTCTAATTCTTCTTTTCTATCAGTACCGCAGTTCCTCCTCTGAAGTTTACCTGGCTGGGATCTAAATGTAACAAACAAGATATCATTCTCAAGCAACAATCTACAGAAAACCGAGACAGTAACCGAGTGCCAAGTAAAATAATCGGTGAAGGCTTTCAGTGAGCTGTAAACAGTTAGCCTGTATTTAAAGAAACCAAGGCAGTAAATGTGAGCTCCACGATTTTTTGATTGGGGGGGGTGAGTTATTGCAGCAAAAGTGAAGAGAAACTGACATCACAGATACGGGAGTGACTGCAGCCAAAAATAATTCTGTCCCCATCAGCAACGCAGAGCATTGGTCAATATGCCAGGAATTAGAAGAATCTTTCCTTTAAAAATGTGGCGATATAATGCAGTTTCAAGGACCGTCTTTGAAACTAAATAGGACAAGGAGTAACAACTGACCTGAATTAATAATATTCTTCTCTGATTTACACGTAGTATTCAATTAATTAAAACAAAATTACAAGAAAACAGGATCCTGGGCTAAGCAGCAGGCACAACACTGATCTGATACACTACAAATAGTCGGCCTCCCGAAGGTTAAATGAATAGTCAGAAGACTATTCAAAGCTTTAGCCCCTTTCAACCCCCCCTGGAAAACACAGATTTCTAATTGTATGTTGGCACAATTCCAAATGGCATAAATGGAACCCTAATATTTATAATTTGCTTTGATATCACAGTCTCTCAGTGAAATGAAGGGTTTTAATGAATAAACCAGTAGCAGACATAAAAGTTTATTGTCAAAAAAGTTTATATTTGCAAATAAAAACACAGAGCTGCTCAATTACTTTACAATGCCTTTTAAATATGTTAGCGGAAAAATCTAAAAAAAATATATATATACACAAATACACATACAGCTCTGGAAAAAAATTATTAATTAATTAATTTTTTCCAGAGCTGTATATACATATATACTGCTAATTGAACTTTTTCACACTTTGTTGTGTCAGTGCCTTTTCCTGCATGTAAATGAGTTGTTTCAGTTATCTACACACCAAACTCCCCACTGTGGAGGGAAACATTTTTTTTTGTTTGAAAATAAAAAATAAAAAAACTGAATTATCATAATTTGATAAGTCTCCACCTCCCTGAGTTAATGCTTGGTGGAAGCACCTTTGACAGCAATTACAGCTGTGAGTCTGTTGGGATACAAAACTGTTCAAGATATGTGAAGTTCCTTGGGCAGTGTTGATGGACAGCAATCCTCAAGTCATGCCACAAAATGTTGATTGGATTTAGGTCAGGGCTCTGACTGGGCCACTTATCGTTTTGTTCCTGGGCCACTCCAATGTAGTTTTGGCTGTGTGCTTCGGGTCATTATCATGTTGAAAGTTGAACTTCTTATAGAAGGCAGCAGGTTTTTCTCAAGGACTTTTATATACTTTGCTCCATTCGTTTTCCCTTTTATCCTGACAAGTGCCCCAGTCCCTGGCGATGAGAAACATCCCCATAACATGATGCTGCCACCACCACGCTTCATAGTAGGGATGGTGATCTTTGGGTGGTGCACTGTGCTGGGTTTGTGCCAAACATAATGCTTTGCATTTAGACAAAATAGTTTCATCAGACCACAAAATGTATTGCCATATAGCTACAGAATCTCTGAATATTTGGGTGGGCTTCCTTGAGTAACGTCTTCCTTCTTGCCACCCTACCGTATAGGTTACATTGTGAGGGCTCGGGATTTTGTTGTCACTTGCACACTTTGACCAGTCATGGCCTTAAAATACTGTAGCTCTTGCAAAGGTGCCATAGGCAGGGTCTTGATGGTGCCATACACTTTCCACTTCTTAATCATATTGACAGTGCTCCAAGGGATATTGAAGGACTTTGATTATTTTATACCCATCCCCTGATCTGTGCCTTTCAACAACTTTGTCCTGGAGTTCTTCTGAAAGCTCCTTGGTGCTCATGGTTGAGTCTTTGTTTTGCAGTGGAACCTACAGGAACTGCTGAATTTATCCTGAAATCATAAAAATCACTACAATTTAACACAGATAGAAGCCACTTAACTTTTTGAAGGCAAGTGCTTACACCTGAGCTAATTTAGGATTGCTATTATAAGGTGGGTGGACACTTATCCAACCACGCTATTTCATTTTTTATTTTAATACATTTTCTGCAACATTTTAGAATATTTATTGAACTTGGAAGTTGTGGGGTAAGTTTTGTAGATAAATGGAAAATGTAACAAAACCATTTTAATGCACTTCCAGGATATAAGACAACAAAAGGTGAACCTTTTTAAAGAGGGCACACATATATAACCATTTTTACCACTAAATACAGAACAACTCAGAGAGAGCCTTTTGTTTTTGCTTGTATTTATCTTTAGATGCTCAACATTTCAGGTCATCATAGTTGAGGTTCTGCAGTTGTGAATTGAGATACATATTAAGTGATGGACAGACTATTTAGTTTACTTTCCGATCAGACATTCATTGTATTTGTTGAGGCACATGCACATACCATCCAGAGAGACAGGTGGCCTAATCTGAATGGAAAACTCTAAAGACGAGACACATCCGCCAGAATCTTTGTGCTGACAGGACTCGTATTAAAAATGTAGAAACTGAATTCAGCACATACACACATACACACACAGGCTGTGTATGACTGAATGTGCCGGAGATGAGTCACATTTAACAAGAAACTGTAAAAAAGTCACGTAGTTCACAAGTGTGCAAGTTTTGAAGTGATATGGAAACAAACATGATATTACACAGATTTTATGACTAAATAATAGCACAGTATTCAAGCAGTAATTTGGCCAAAGGCTACATTACTTGCTAATAGATATGACAATTAAACAAAAGTGCCTGTGATCTGATTTTGCAGTGTATTGCAGTGTCAAGCAGATTAACTGATTTTAAAGCAGAGAGGTGAAACCCCAAAAAACATCATAGCATGTAGCATGGCATGTTGAATATTCATTGATGATGAACAGTACCTGCTACTTAAAAGTTATGTCATAGATTTCAATATGGATTATAGAATATATCTCACTGGCACATATATCAAAATCCAGTCTCTGAGTGCATCACGGACACATTGGAAAAAAAAACAAAAAAAAAACATGAGCAATTAGTAGCAGAGCACTTCAATTAACACACCAGTTACAATGCCAACTACATTTCTGATAGTAAGTCCAATATATAGTTAGAGCAAAGGTCAATAAATGGAAGATGTTGCTCTAAAATGATATTTAGGGCAACCCCTGCTAACAATCTCACCTTTGGGTCGTTGATTGAAGATTATCACCTTTTCTCTTGGAACGGAGTACAGAAGGCGATGTGGCAACGAATAAACATGCTTCTTTTTATTTAGAAAATCTAAATCCCCTGAACTAAATAAGTGGATGTGCACCTTCTATTTCTGGAAGCCAGTGGTTATAACGAGAGCGGTACATGTTTAGCTCCTGCTCAGAGACTAAAATAAGAGCTTTCTCTGAACGTTCGGCCGGTGGCTGCTGGTGCCAGTGATGTGGAGACTCAGTTTGGGAAAGCGGACAGCTGGGAGAGTTCAGGGTTTTGAAGGTTATGATCACAGCAGTTTCGTAAGTGCTTTATTTCAGCTCTCCGCTAGCCGCAGCAAGGACAGGTGTGATCTGGTTCTGATTTCACTGGTCTTAATTTTCTTATCTGACTTGGTAGTCAATCAAGGGCATGAGAGAAAGAGAGGGAGGCAGGGAAAAAAAACGCTCCTCTGTCAGCCAGGAAGTAGGAGATTCATCTGTCAGTCAATGTGTTCTCTCTCCCTCTCTCTCTCTCTCTCTCTCTCTCTCTCTCTGTACTAGCAGTGAAACGGATTTCTGAGTGTTAACCATGATGTTCTTCCTTTCCAAAAGGTCTTCTGTAAGATTTCATTTGCAGAGCACAGGGGGCAATATCTAGGGTAATTCCAGGGCTTAGTGTCGCTGATCTTTTGTCAGCTCTCCTTGTGAGTAAAATTAAACTTGCTATGAGGCTCCTCAGACCTGTGCAACACTGGTTTGTAGCCAACAACTGGCGCTCAAGCCAGACCAATTTATTTCTCATAAAGGTTAAGAAAGCAAACTTAATCATGGAAAATGTATGTATCTCACTGGTTGTGAGTACATTTTTATTAAAGGAAACCAGTCTCCAGATAATTGACCTAGCTATGTAAGTATAAGTTGAACAACATACATTTTAATTTAAAGACTTAAAAACTAAAAATACCACAGAATAGTGTAAAAGAAAAGGGATTATATATATATCGGTTAAACTTTAATTGAGACTCGAGACATCTGAGCTGAATAAACAAGAACCTCAGTCGAGTTTGAGCTGCTATTTTGTTGTTAAAGAAAGAATTAAGCTAACATTGCTACTCCTGGTTAAAAAAAAAAAGTGTAATAGTCCTTTTTAATATTTCAGGAAAAAAGTCCAAAAGACCAGTGTTTCAAATCCAGTGAATGTGTAAAGAAACTGAACCCCCAATTTCATTTAAAACACCTCAAGTCAATAACATTCAAGCTAGTAAAATCTGATGAAACATGACACATAAATAAGACCTTAAACAAATGAATGTGGTAGGGCGTGGATTTACACGTGTTCTTTTCCCGGCCATTGGCATATAACAATCACAAGGGATACACCCGTCATTTAGCGAGTGGATGTCCAATTCAAAGCCTTCTGAAGCGGTCTTTAAGTTTGTTGGATGGCTGGTGACACTGTTTGTCATCACTGTAGAAGTGTACCAACACTGTGTGATGAAAGCGTTTAAAGCACCATGATTGGATAACTCTGTAGTGGAGCTTAGGCTGTACAAAGCAATAATAATAATGGAGTACAAAGCAATAATACGTGTAAAGAAGTGTACAATAATAAGCAGGGAAGTTAAAAAAAGACGAAAAGGCCAGTCTCCATTGCGCGCTTGCTGTGCACTTTCTTTTTAACATATTCATACTTCCAAGGCACAATTTAAAATGTTTATACTAAGTTATTTTAAATGTTTGTATCTGCTTTCAAAATAGGCTGGATTGAAAAAGTTACAACTGACACATTCTTTACGATCGCCGACTACATTCCTAAAGACACACACATACATATATGTGACACTTAAGCTACAATACACTACCAATTAGCCAATCACCAAGTGGTATCTTAATGTAATTTAGATGTTTGGAAACTGATTATGTCACCACAAGCTCTTTTTTATTTGGTATGTGAGGTCAAACAAAGACAAACACAGCCACTTTGTACTTTTCACACTGACCTTTCTCTTATCAGAAATCACAGCTACACTGCTTTCATTAATTGCATCAAACTCAAATGGTTTTGGCAAATGCTTTAAAAAATGAAGTAGGAAAACTGTAGAAAAAGAAAAAAAAACACGAATGCCTGTGGGAACAACATGTGGGGAAAAACCCAGCTGTGACAGTTTTCCGTTTGCTCTGTTTTACCATCACTCACTTAGAGGTCTTTTCAAATACAAGATTATCTTTACTCTGTGCGTTTTCAGCTTTGAAAATCAGTTCTAACTGTTTAAGGGCTTCTCTAGCCTGTAATGGAAATGGCGCCACTTTTATTGCTTTGATAAAACTCTCATATGAGCAGTCTGGATATTTCTTTTTTTTCTTGAGCTTTTCACTCTCGTCAATGATTTCAATGTTTGTTAGAAAGACTTGATACATTGTGGCATTCGTTTAAAATTGTATTTGTTTTATTCTGTGGAGTATTCAGGAGATTTTCCCTTGCTGTCTGTAATATATATGTATACAATGTATACCTAGTCATTACTAGAAAGTGTGGGGGGAATGTATTGATAGCTAATGCTGTTTTATCTAGTTACCTCTCCCTGTGGAATAAATATATAAAAAAACATACTAAATGCTTTTAGCTGCCAAGCTTTGTTGGAACTTACAATGAATGTTGGTTTGGCTTTTTTTTTTAAGCAAATAGAAAAAATGTGTTTTCCATTTTAAAGAGGTATAAAACCCATTATGTGACACGCATGTTTCCCTTTGAAATTATGTGCCAGTCTTTGGAAAACATAAACAAATGTTTGCCACCAAGCACGTTCAATTCCTTCTTTTGAAGCCACAACTCACATGAGATGCATTATTGAGAAGCAACAACATGTTTTTGGAATTAAAATATTATAAGACTTTCAAATAAGATTAGTTTTTAATTTGATCCTTTCACAACATTTACATATTGCATTTCATTTAAGGGATACCATGTAATTGCTGTTGGTTTTGCACAGAGGTGTAGTAAAAGCAAAATAAAGTCTGTGATGGAAAGCTGTTTCTTTTTAACCCACATCAGTGTTGATGGAAAGTTGTATACACTGAAAACTAACTTAGCAGTCTTGAGCAGGTTTTTTTTTCCTTATGGTTTTTAAGCTCCTTTAACTTTACTTTAACTTTATTTATACCACCTCCATCCCCAATTGGGTGTTTATATTTTAATTTTACTACATCATTGAAGCAACATGGTGGATTTATGAATGTTTAAATTACAAAACATTGATCGTTTCATTTTAAGTTACGTGTCATTTTGTTTCTCGTTTTCTGCTTCAGAAGAGAATTAAGAGGTAATGAGAGATTCAAAGTAACTTCTGTTGTAAACATTTGCTTTCTGAACATATTTGTTCATTTATTTCTGGAACCGACCCAAGGCCACTCTTCCTGTGGTTGGCTACATTGCTAATTAGCTAAAAGAGTTTCCTTGGCTCTCCAGCATGTGTGTCTCAAAACGTTCATTCCTAGTACTATCCACAACAAGAGCATTTCTAGAAAATATTTACATTACTTGAAATGAGTGTGTATTGGAATAATTATGAGTTACGCCAAGATGATCCATCAGGGGAAAACGTTACAGCAAACGGGTTCATTTGACTTGCAGAAAAGGAATGACTGCACAATAATATCCAGGGTCTCAGTGAGGGAACGGGACATATCCACAGAATGGCAAACACAAAGAAACCGTAACGGATTGACATCTCAATAAGGGACGATTCGTTCAGGTCAAAACAATGACAGATAAGGAGATGGTTTAACCTTGACTAAATCTGCCCATTTTGCTCCCCATTACACAGAAGTCTGGTTACCATTGCTGTGAGCTACAAATGCACAATATAATTGTTGTAACGTCATGTCTGATTAAATCACTATGAGTGCTTTTGGACGTCCATGGTCTCACTTTTTTAATGCGTTATTTATGTAAAGGTCTGACACCATAGCTAAAGAAGACATTAAAAAGGGGTTAGGTTGAACCCCTTTCTAAAAAATACAAATGGATCCAGTTATATTGGAGATCACTGAATTGCCTTTAATGGAACTGAAATGCTTAGGAGTTACATAAATACATTAATACATAAATAGACTTTGTAGCCACTCAATCGTGAACACAGAACAGTTACAAGTGTATTGTGTGATGCTCTTGCAGTCCACTGAAATCTGTATGGGCAGGCGGTCTGAGGTGCAGTGTACCAAGAAAAGCCTGCTGTCCTGACATGGGTAGGAAATATGTTCCTGCCAGTACACCCCCCCCATGTAACGGCTATCTCTCCTGCCTCGTCATTTTAAAAGGCCAAAAGGATCCCTGTAAAAGAGGTCTAAGGAGGTGTGTTATGGCCCAGGGATTATCCACCCATTAATGCACGGCTGTTTATTTGTATCCGAAGAAATGCCGCCTCGCAGGGCCTGGTCCCGCTGTTTTCAAAACAAACAGACTCGCTCGTATTATCCCCCCATCCAGAGATAGCTGCCGCTCCGCTGTTGTGTTTCTCCATTTAGCTTATTAAGGAAATCAAACGGCTTTCCCTAAATGAGGAGAATGAAAAACACTTGCATAAATACCAGTGACGGCACAGCGAGGAAGGGAAAACAGCGATCGGATCGGTTCCTGGGACAAACAATAACATTTGTTTTAACCCGTCAGCAAGCCGAGCAAGTAGCTCCGCTCCTAATAAATCCCAGACTTTGTTAAGCCCAGTGTCCTGTGAGAAACATACTTCTCAGGCCAGAGACGGGTCAAAAGAGGAAACCATGTGAAAGTGCACTTTATCAGCTAGGTTTTTTTTTGGACACATAGCATGCACAGTTCAATGAACAAGACGCCCCATTACCTAATCCATTTCCTAGGGAAGATGCACAATAAAAACGTCAGCCTTAATATTTAACTGTCACAAACTGAATGTGCTTTACTTTATTCTCAAATAAACACCTTCCTTTGAAAAGGCCTAACAGAAGCATTTGGGGAGGTGAATGTAGAAAAAAAAGTGTGTGTGTGTGTGTGTGTGTATACGTAACTTTTTCTGATATTCAAAAGAGAAGCTAAAGGTCACCTTCTGGAACTGCTTTTCATTTTGTGCCATGAGTGCTAATAAAAAAAGCTCTACGAATGGCTTTCCTGCTTTGTTCTGACAGCTGGAAAAAAGTGTGCAAGCACGTCTCTCAGCTGACAGCATTTTACAGGATAAGAACACACTTCATTCAGAGATTTAACAACAACTCTTACAATAAATAAATAAATTGACTAATTTCAATTCTAACTACGTACAGAGATTAAAAATATCCACGCCTCACTAGAACAGACATGCGCAGGTCTTTGTTGACTGTGGTTCTTTGCGGTTTTACCTTAATGTGTTTACATATGTAGAAGTAAAACATGTGCAAATAACATTTAAAAGAATAGCAATTCATTCATTCATCCAGATACCAACATATTTAAGCATACCATTTATATTTGGGAGAATTAGACATAAATTGATTATCTTTCTGGTTAAAGATGTTTCCCTTTCTCATATTATAATATCCTTCGATTTGAAACATAAAACATGTAAATAAAATACGTAAATAAAGCACAACCCACTTCCATATCACACTGCATGGCCCATGATGTGTTGAGGAGGTGCTTGTGGCAGGGCAGTGCATATATATACAGTTAGGTCCATAAATATTATGTTAGTTTGTCCAAATACTTTTGAGCCCCTAAAACTGGGGGGACCACATATAAAAATGGGTGTAATTCCTACATTGTTCACCCAATTTGGATGTAACAACCTCCAACTACCATCTTGTTTCCTTTCAAATCCATTGTGGTGGCGTACAGAGCCAAAATGATGAAAAGTGTGTCCTTGTCCAAATATTTATGGACCTAACTGTATATATATGTTTGGTACATTGTTTGAAAGGAGATAATTTACCGAATTTCTTTTCTGTCATAATTAATTACTGTCTGTGTATCTTTCTTGGCTGGATTTAGCCATGATCAAATGAAACCCAGCAGGCGTTCCCAGCGTGCATTGTCCCAGGGTGTAAAAATGCTGTGTTGATGACAGATCATACTGTTTTCATTAAAGCTGAGAGGGTTTGCCTTCACTTTGGTTTTTTGACCCTAGTGCTTTACTGTCAAGGTGATTTTATTTCTACAAATTTTCCTTCTACAGGCCTCATCGCCAGTTTACAGTAAAAGAGGCATTAGACAAATCCCCTTCATCTGTACTCGATTACACTTAATTCGATGGTGCTCGTTGTTAAAATGTTGCAGTGTTGCTGCTGAACTGTGCCTTTACTGTTTGTTTTCTCTGGGGGGGCTTTGGAAACACATGCATCTCTATACATTAATGATACATATACACAAATACCTTATTCTACATATACACAGATAACACGCTAATTGTTTACCAATTCTAAATCTGATTATCTGTTTTGTAATTTCAATTAATAGTCATTTTTTACTTCTAAAAAACATTTATTTGCATTTATATATATCCATAACATAACGTTGTACCTTATTGAAATGAAAAGTACCCTTAACAGCAATTTCTGAAATAAGGAACAACTAAACTATGAGCACATCCTCTTTATAAAACTGATTATCTTCCATTTCATAACCAAGTCAAAGCTTGTATTACTAACGCTTGAGTTTAATAAGGACGTCCTGGCAGTATGTGAAGAAATACCCAATGAAATATGTTTGTTAGTTGGGTGTCATTAAGGGCGCTAAGATTACTTCATGGTTGACAGGTGGTTATAAGAATAACACACACTTCTAACCTTTAAGGAGCTACGAATGTCTAACTTTAGGGGTATAGTAAAAGTTAAAAAATATAATTCACCCCATACACATTTTCGGCTCCACTGACGAAATAAGAAATTGAACCTGCAGGTCTTCGGGTGTATTTGCAAATGTGATGATGTCACCGGCAAGTTGTAAGTTGTTCAAATAAGCTGTTTAACCTTTTTCTTCCCAGGCCAAAGTCTTGACCGTTGCTTCAAAGGCTTGGTAAAGAGTTTTGGAGAGATTGTGTCTCGTTGACGTACCCCTCTGGAGATCTTGATCTTGTCAGTGTCTTGGTGGAGTCAGATTGTTGATGCATTGTTGCATAGAATAGATATATTTCATAAGAGTTATATAGGTTTCCTCAATGTTTTGATTTCTTAGAGCCCTGATGACTGAGTTTGTATATTTTGTATCAAAGGATTCCTCGTAGTCAACAAAGCCCAGCACAGAGGAAGCTCATATTCTCTGCATATTTCCAATACTTATCGTATGACTCGTATATGATCCATCGTGTTATATCCTCTTCTGAATCCTGCTCGTTCTCTCAGCTGGGTGAAGTCCAGGGTGTCTTGAAAGTGAAGCGTTAATATCTTTGTAAATACTTTGTATATGATGGGAAGCAGAAGTTCTTCAGATCTTCTTTTCATTTAGAAATTACGTTTGGGTTGTTCCTCTTATCTGGAATTGGTTTCATTTTGAGACGTATTGTAAAACGTTTTGCAAGAATCTTCTCCATTTCTTCTCCAGCTTCTGTTAGGATCTCCACTGTGATTCCAGCACCTCCAGATGCTTTTCCATTTTTCATCCCCTTTATGGCATAGCCTCCTTCTTCTGGAATCACATCTGTGATTTCACTTGTTTTCATTCAGATTTCTTCTCCTTTATATAAACTATTTCACTTGTACATTTAATCTCCTCTTAGTGATTGTCTGTAACTCAGTTTGACCTAGGAAAAACACCTCATGCCATAGCCCAATGAAAGTGTTAATAGTGTAATAACTGGGTGTTTGTTGTGTCTCCATTTCTAGTATTTGGATGATTACGAATGTTTTTCTGATGCAGGGTTTAATACAAAATAATTCAGTCCAGTCTCAGGGACCATCTGCCCACAGTCTTAATGAAAATCGAGCTTAAATTCGTCTCTCATAATATATATTTTAATATCCCAAGTAGAAATGTGACCCCAAACATATGAGAGTGACCTGGTCAAGTTGGGGTTAATTGATTTTCCTTTTTTTCTGCTTCCTGAATGCCATATTCTCTTAAACATGCTTGGTTTAAATTTCCTAATTCCCCACTTCATGATGCAGAAATTCAGAGACTATGAGCCACATCTAAAAATTACGATGCCTGTTAACAGAGTTTTGTGGTACTGTCAAAAATAATTCTAAAAATATCTATTGCAGACCAAAGAAAGACATGCATTAATAAAACTACACTTCTTTTCGTGTTTTGCTTGTTTAACATACTTATTAAGCGTCCTAAAGAAAGGAAAGTACAAAAATCACAAACAAACAGAACAATATCGCATACGTATATTTTAATTCTTCAACACAATATAAATATATTTATTCAGATGTGCAGCTCATTTGAACTTAAATCCATTCCAGTGCTGTCTTAACCTGACAGTGACATGTATTCACTCTCCTGCATACACCAGTAAAAATAACACATGCCATGAAATAAAATCTCAACCCCCTAGCTCTCCGGATTGCAGACCCCCCAATACTAAAGGCCTTTTTGGGACAGCTTCTTTTTGTGGGTAGCATTCTGTCTGCCGTGTTAGATGCTATCCCAACAGTGAAATCTGTGGAAGAATGACTGATTTCAATAGATCAAATTCTTTGTGTGATTCTTGTGTCTTTTGGCAATATTGTGACTAATGCAGTGTATGGCATTAGGCAGGTATGTCAGTTTCTGAATTTAGAGATTTACTTTAAAACGTGTCTTGTTTTAGGCATACCATCACACTGTCACAGCACGAGTTTAGTTATATGTCAGCTTTTACAATCCAGGATGTAAGACCCCATATATTGTATACACTTGTGCACTTTGTATTGTGCTTATATTTTGTAAGTTGCCCTGGATAAGGGCGTCTGCTAATAAATAAATAATAATAATGTCACTTACATTTACACTGTACCTCAGCTTTAAAAGAACCTACAAGAACCTACAAGAACATACACTCTTAAACTAACAAAGTTTGCCCTCACCGAGAATAGGTTTGTATTTTAAGTTTCTTTTTAATATTTGCAGGATGAGATGAATAATTATCCTTTTCAGAATGGTCTTCTCAGTTAAGTTGTGTGTAATTCTCTGTAACGGTTGCGTGAAATTCAACTACTAAATAACACAAATTATGAAGCTAACAGGTTGTGTGATTCAGCATAGTCTTAATAATTTGCAATTTTGTTTTTTGTTTAATTCAGAATACGCTAGGTGAACACACTTTTCTAGGACAGTACTTTAAAAAAATAAAAATGACATAAATATAGACTATACGAGCCTCGAAACACCCCTCGCTGAATTGAGTTAGAGACAACTGAGTAATGAATTGTCAGTGAGAAGGAGGATGGAAATCTAAAACATGTGAAGTTACAGAAATTGCACGATGCAAGACAATATAGCTCTAAATATATCCTTACACACACAGGACAAAAAATTGAACTGAACATCCCTACATAAAGTGATAGGGCTGCTGGTTACCGAATAACTGGCCAGTTAATGGCAAACCTATATCTTTTTATAGTCTATTAATAGTTGTGTACCATATTATTATCATATTATGTCTATGGCAAATGGACTATATAAAGAACCAAATGACGGCATGACATAATCTCTATTTTACAGACACCTGAGGTCAGATTAATTGCTTTTCGTGCCAGCGAGATGCTCGGGTCTACGTTCTGCTGTTGAGTCACGTGTTTATAATGTCACGTCGTCTGCTTTCTTTCATCTTCATAATATTGCCGGCTTACGACCTGATCCATCTTTGCTGGATGCCGAGAAAGTGTTCATGCATTTATTACTACCAGACAGGATTATCCGAGTCTTCTTTCCTTCTGCATCTTTAAGAATGAGCATAAGAGGTTACAGTATTTACAGATTGCTACTGCCTGGGTTCTAACTGGAGATAAAGTACGAGATCACATTGTTCCAGTTTTATCTCAAATCCAGTTGCAACCGTTACATTTAGAAATATAGGAGAGAATTGTATCTCTTAAATGCAAAGCAGTGAATTATATAGTTCTCTCCTATATTTAAGATGATTTATGATCCAGGTATGCTAGATAATTCGATTTACGGTGGCCTGGAGTTTTGAATTGTTTTCCCACCACAATTTAAGGAATTGCGATACAGTTTTTTCCATTAGTTTAATGGATGTGTGTCAACTATTTAGTCCTTAAAATTATTTAAAATGCCTGCATGAGCATAATATGATTTTCATTAAAAACTATAATAACTAAACACAATAACCCTTCACAGTTGAGAGCAAGTTGCCTTTCTAATAAGAGAATAAAAGTCCATAAGCTTCCTCTCTTTGTTGCCAAGTCCGTGTTGAGCAACTGAAAAAATATGACTCGGCCTGCCAGGGGTAAATATACAGGACAATAACCCCACAGGAAAATAGTATCTATAACTCACTACATAAACCACAACAAATGTGGAAGCCGGTTTTGTCTTTGGTGTTCAAATCCAAGTTTATGCCTCAGCATACGGTTCTTCAGTTTGTCTTTATCAGCCACCTCTTGGGGAAACACCTGGACCAGAGTTTGCAGTGTGAGCTGTCCTTTAACATGGCCAGCGCTGCCTTCATCACTTAACAATTATATATGTTTCAGCTAACTGATTCACTGCAGCTGCGATTTTGTTTCAAATATTAAGATACAAGAAGATATTCAGCAATATGATATGCACAGGTTGAACAAAGTCACCTAAAGTGGTTCAATTATTAAATCATGATTTAAGATGCAGATTAAAATAACTTCAATTGTAATATACACTGTCCTTGGTTTTACTGATATGTGTTAAATCATTTTAATTTTACAAATATTTGTGTTTTTTCTCTCCATGGCATTATTATTACCAATCTTTTAAAACATCACATTTTTTTTTCCTGTTTCCTCTGACTTAATGTACTATTTAATTAAGTGTTATTTCAGATGTTATGTTTCATAATAAATGTACGCCACCACGCAGTGTCCAATACCAGATGCTTTAACAAAACATACTTTTTCAAATAAATGTATTATTTATTTAGTTAAGTAAAGTATTCCAACCCAGTGCTTGTTTGCGGCCACTTAGCTAAAGTGGATTAACCAAACAAACAATAACAAAAATCAACCGCAACAACACAATACAGACAAAACATCTTGCCGCTAGGAATGGGTTTGACAGTAGTTTTATTCAATTTGATGTGCTTATTCTTATTTTGTTATTCAGTAGTTTTTTCTTTTAAATGGTCCTAACTACAGGAAACATGTGTCTTGAACAATATTTAAAGTATTTTTACTTAATACACAGACAATATGTAATAAAATATTATATAACATTGCTATGTGTACTGCTTAATCTCTTCGTGGCATAATTAATATGGACCATGGTTTAAATATCTGTGTATCTATTTATTTATTTATCTATTTAATTTTTTAATGTTTTGTTTATTTCAATAGTAGTAAATGTTGATGTTTTCAGAAAGTTAAATTGCTCTGTGATGGGAAATTGCTCAAGGGGAAAGAGATCAAATATATATTTATTCCTTCCCAGGAGTTTACCACGTTACAGTAGAAAAACAGATGAAATGATTAAATACTCCTGGTGTCCAGGGTCCAGACAATCCTAAAGGTTTAAGGGGGGAGTAAATATTGTAGTGCTGAAAAAAGGCTCATGACAATCTATAAAGACAGACATTTAAAATGTTTTTCGCTATTAGACTGAAGTACATGACCCACAGATCTCTAAAATGAGCGGCAGATGCTTTCGTAGTTTTTCAGCTGAAACCGTAAGAGACACAATAGATGTAGGTTTGCTTTATTAACTATGCAAAATTAAAACAAAACCAAAACAGCATAAAACCTGAACCACTGAAAGCAAGACTAGGGTTATTAACCTGCAGATGACTAATGACTCAATACTTTTGACGCCTATTGTATCACAATTAATTCAACTGATCAATAGTCACATCTTGCTGTTGTTTTTCATGTCGGTCACACAGTGTGTCCTGGTTTCAGGTCTGTAGTGAGGGTTTCAATGGCTTGCAAAAGGTGTAGAAGCCCTCCGCTGATAAACTATTTTCTAATTACACACCTTCTGAAGTTATTTGCCCACAAGATATTGCCATACTGCACATTGCCTGCCTGCGGAAACCAGGTTATTCGTCTCCAGAGACCTATGGCCCCTGAGCTGATTATGTATGGACAGTTTAAAGTAAAAGTGTCAGGATACATTAGGCATTCTGTAAATGCAGAACTACAGAGGAAATTGACAAGGTTTGGAAAAAAACAACCTGCAAGCCTCAGTAGCATATGTGGTCAGATTTCCAATTGGAACTGCCATCAGCATCACACAACCCAAGCTGCACAACCCAAACAAATGCCATACCCACTACAGCAAAAGACCAGCGCCTGACCACCCCAGGAGAGTGACAGTGCGAGCACAGGGTAATAAACACAGTCGTACCCCTCTAAATTCAGCAGAAACTGATAGGCATCATTTTAGTATTTATTGTACAAGGCATGGCACCAGGCTAGCATATGTGGTCTTTCGAATTGCTATTTACAGACTCATCTCGGAGAGTGCAAGCAAGCAACAAAACCCATGGCACCAAAGTAATGCCATCCCCCCGAGGGTGAGGGATTTGTACAGTATTGCGAACCCAGTGGAATAAAGTCACCGCAGCCCCCACATACACAGTATGATACTTTTATTCCACTGCCAGGCAATTCTTGGGCATGATGTCTCGACGGATCACAGCACTCACTTGAACAGAAGGAAGTCCTAAAAAATATTACTCTATCGATTAAAATCTCTCTAAATACTGATTTCATTAACTGGTCTGCAACGATACTGGGGTCCATAATCCTGTTTCCAGGACATGATCGATGTTCTGAGCACTTCACAATGGGCCTACTGTTTTCTCCATTGCATGTGAAATAAGCGTGTACCCAATGGGCCAAAACTACTTTTTCATATTATAAATTAAGGAAAAGACTGTGGCTTTCACTGAAAACCATCCTGATAGTTAGCATGAAACCACTTTAAAAGGCAGCTGGGGGAGTGACGTGAATAATGGCGTTTAATTTGTCTAATCTTAGCTGGAGCAGTGGGTGGCTGGTTAGCAGAGTCTTGCTACCCCGCTGCAGTTTTGTTGTATCCACATCTTTGTACTTCTTAAAAATCCCAGTGCAGTGGCATGGTATGAAAGAAATAAATGTTATTGTGTGTGTATATATATATATATATATATATATATATATTTAACTATGTGCATATTACATTTATATTTTGTCTTTTGGCCATGTAATATCTGGATGAGAACTTCTTCTGAAAATCACCATATGAGATGAGTAATTAAAGATGGACGACTTCAAATGAGCAGTTTAGCTGTGTTTTCTTTTTTGTAGGCAGTATAATCTGCTTTGATTCTATAAATTTAAGTTTATACACGCCAGCCTAAAAGAGTTCCTAAAAATGTTTTATATTATTATATTTTTAAATGTATTTTTAGAAATGGGCCATTTGATAAACAATGTTTATTGTATTAATTAAAAATGTAATAACATGCTTCAATTTGATCAAATAAGGGGCGATGCATACAACTCTTTCCATATTAATGCTTTAGCTCAAAGTGTTGTGGAGAATTTGAAAAATAAACCTACTTAATCAATCAAACAGCATCCACATTCCAAATACAATGTGATACTACATGTAACTCAAAACTATATACTTATTAATATATGATCATAATTAGGTTATTGTGAATTTTGTTTACTTGTATTGCATAGCAGTATTTACCATACTGGCTAAATGATTGTGTATTTATTCCACAACAACCAATATACTTATTTTACCTTATATGAAAAAGCACTATAACAATTTGAAAATGTATGCTTATCTAAACTAATTAACTGTGTGTGTGTTTAAATATTTAAACTTAAATTTAAAATTGTCAAGTTCATTTAGAATACTTTTTTTCTTTTCACATTAAATGCGTTCTTGCTTTTTTGCCCCATAACTCAATGAGACGACACAGTTTCATGCAAAGACAACCAGGCGCAATAAATAAAACCCGAACATCCTCAGTCTAATCTTGATGGTCAGGATTAGAGAGGAACTCAGAGGTCAAACCCCAAAACAGGAGGATGATGTGGGTGAGGCTGTCACTCATTTCAAATCAGCAGGTAAATGAAGAACAGTTGTAGGTACTGCAGTTAATATTGAAATCTGCCGTACAATCCTTTTCACTGGATAATGTGAATATAACCCATCTCTGACTCAATGTAAGTGGCAGGACCATGTTTCCAATGAGGAGAGAAATAAAGATCAAAAGATGTTATGATTTTCAAACAAATGCTGGTCGAGGCGCCGGCATAGCTAGAGCAGCACCAGTTGGCAGAGTCACATTTACAGCTTTTTTTTATATTGCTTGTATTTCATCTCATCACATTTTTATTTTGCTGTAAAAAGTAGATTTTTAAAGTTGTCCCCGCAGAGTACAAAAATCTGAAGTTATTTAAAGATTAACCCTCATATAATGTTCGTATAAACCCCATAATGTTCAGGGCCGTTGTTAATTCCTTCCTCATGGGTTACACATACAAGCCATGAGGTAAATATGAAACCAGCGTGTGCTATCGAAATGCAATCGCATGAATTAAATATCAATCAACTAAACTATTTAAAAAGATATTCCAGTGCATGAAAGCCTAAATATCAGAGCTGCAGAACAAATATCTATCTATCTGTTTATCTATTTGTGTGTGTGTGTGTGTGTTAGGATGAATTTAGAAGTATTTTTTTGTAATGAAACAGTTAACTCTTCCACTGCTTATCGCCACTGAAGAATTGAACGTATCGAAGGAATCTATTAACAGACTCAAACAGCATACTTCTGAAAGACTGGTGATTTTATGACTTACTTTACGGCTAGTTAAAGAGACTCAGTTCAGCTTAATGGATTTGTGACATAGATAAAAAGCAGGAAAAGTATTGACCGAAGACTTTGTAAATTTATATTTTAAGTGAAGATCTGGAAAGCCAAACATTTGGAGACAGTATGGTGCGAATTTTGTTAACCCCCCCCTCCCCACCCCTGCCATCGACCTTCCACACTCTCTGTCCCAAAGTGAGTTTTGATTACAAGACTAAGCCAAGCAGGCATGCCAGAGTAGTCACTGCTGATCTTTTATACTAATTTTGGATTAATTGTGAGCTGCAACACTGCGTAAACACGCTATCCTAGCTCGCCTGCCTCACCGCAGCTAAACATTAATCCTTTTTAATGCTCTAAGTCAACTTATAGTCCTTAGCAGAATTTGCCTTAATCTCTGGCTAGGCAACTAGCTGATTTACAAAACGCACCCCAGGAAATGGCAAACTGCTTCAGGAAAGGAGAAAAAAAAAATGACTTAACATTGAATTGATTTGACTTACCTTGTAGGACTGTCACTCTGAGTAGGAGGTACGTATGAAAGAGCAGAGTAGAAGAGTTTGCTGAAGACTGACTGGGCTGTCAACTTTAACTTTTTTAATTGATAGCCTATATCCACAGGCTAACCTTAGATGCCTCTGTTCCATGCCATGTGGCTTTGTAGTGTGTCCTGTCCAATCACAATCCTTCTTCTATGACCACCCAATCATCTAAAGCATCTTTCTTTCCTGCTCGAGTCAAACAATTGAACTAAATGCCAACTGTTCTAGAGATTTTTTTCTCTCCCTCTCTCTTCCAGATATATTTATATCATTATTCTGCAATCTTTGTATATGCTTGCAGCTTTCTGCGCTGTTCCAAGAAGTCAGCACTTGCCTGTAATTTTCCCTAAATGATTAAACTGCAGACAGAGAACAGTAAATGAAAAAGCAATGTGGACATGTTTAACATATTATGTTTTTTTATTATATCCACATTTTTATTATAGCTCTAGCTCAAACATGCTCTCTCTCTTTTGTAACCACCCCAACATTATATTTTACAGACTTAAATACAGTACCTAATTAAAAGTATACATTAAACTGTTAATACGCAAGTTTCATATTTAGAAGTATATACATTACATATATATATATACATAGGTTTCATATACAGTGCCAATAGAAAGTCTTTGACCTCTTTAAAATGTTCACCTTTCGTTGACTTTTCATTTATCTACACATTCTACCCAACCACTTCCAAGTAAAAAAACTATTCTAGAAATTTGTTGAAAATTTATTTAAAATAAAATCTGAAATTGCTTGCTTGGATAAGTGTCCACTCCCCTTGTAATAGCAATCCTGAATTAGCTCAGGTGTATCAATCGCCTTCAAAATTGAACACCACATTAAGTGGCCTTAATGTTGGTGATTCACATGATTTCAGGATAAATTCAGCAGTTCCTGTAGGTTCCTCTGCAGGATAGGGAATTTCAAAGCAAAGACTCAACGATGACAACCAAGGTGCTTCAGAAAAACTCCGGGACAAAGAATCAGATCAGGGGATAGATTTATAAAAAGACCTTGAATATCTCTTGGAGAATGGTCAAAATTATTATTAAGAAGTGAACGGTGTATGGCACCACCTAGTCCCTGCCTAGATCGGGCCATCCCTCCAAACTGGATGACTGAGCCAGAAGGAGACTGAACTGAGAGGCAACCAAGAGGTCAATGGCAACTTTGCAAGAGCTACAGGCTTTTATGCCCAAGACTGGTCAAAGTGTACATGGGACAACAATATCCCAAGCACTCGACAAATCAGGCCTGTTTGGTAGGGTGGCAAGAAGGAAGCCATTACTCAAGAAAGCCCACCTAAACACTCAGAAGATTCCGTAGCCAGGTGGCAATAATGTTGTGGTCTGGTGAACCCACGGTGGACCTTTTTGGTCTAAATGCAAAGAGTTATGTTTGGTGCAAACCCAACATAGCACATCACCCAAAGAACATCATAGAGGAACTTGATGGAGCTTGGACAGTTTTGTATTGTCAAATATTAAATATTGCCAAATCTAGGTGTGCAAAGGTGGAAGAGACCTGTCCCGACAGACTCATGGCTGTTATTTCTGCCAAGGTGCTTCCATGTCTCAAGTGCTTCCACATTGTCATTTTCAACCCGAGTTGTAGAGCAAGGCAAGTGCGAACGCAAGCCGGGCTGAACTCAAGGGTGAGTCACGCAGATTAGATGGTATAGTGTGAAAACGGCTTAAATGTATCCAAATTGTCCCTCAGGAGGAATAATATTAGCCTGTCAGTGACTCTTAATCAGGTTCAATACTACACTTGTGACTGTATCCAGAGTCCACCTTATTTGAAGTGGATATAACTGTGGGATTTCCAAAGTTTGTAAGGGCTTTACCTTATCTTGAGCTTATCTTCTCACTCAAAGAAGTTGCAAGAGGACCCCATAAATGATCATAATTTGAAAAACAGCCAAATATGACAAACTGAATTAAAACTGTGGGTTTTAAACAATCTTCAGTCTTCTTGTAAATATTTAACAAATAATTCTAGGCCATCTGCACAGATACACAGAAGCAATCTCATCAGTACCATAATAGAGGTATTTATCATAATAGAGAGATGGATGGATTAAACTATATCACTCCAATGAACACATCCAAATCTACATCCAAATTGTTCGGGCCACATAACACCAACGTTCTTCATTGGCCATCACAGTCTTGGGATCCATAAGATGTACAAAATCCTGTAGGAAATGTTCTAGATAAGGGTGTGCTGAACCAATCTCTCACGATAAGAACCTGAACCCACTGTAAAGCTACGGGGAGCACGTTCTCAAGGTTATTAAAGCCAAAGGAGGACCCACAAAATGCAGATTGACAGCGTGCAAATCAGTGTTGGCATTGTGTATGTAGAAACAACAATGGAAATTCATTTTTGATCACTTTAAAAAAAATATATATATATATAATATTCATAATATTTTACATCCTGCACACCTGTTTACTCTTTACTACATAATCTTTCCAGGAGTTTGACTAAACACCCTTTGGAAGGAGTGGAAAGTAAGAGTAGCAATGCAATGGAAATGTATTTGGCCTAAATGCAATGACAGCCCGGCCATGAGAACGATTGATTGTGCGTAGTAGCAAGATGAATCGGGGATTAGGGGCTGGTTTCACAGACCTTGATTAGCGCTAGTCTAGTACCAGGCTACCTAAAATAACATTGGGTAGACCATGACAAGTGCTAATTTGGGTCTGTGACTCTAGCCCTAGGTACTGTCCTCCTCTCAAACATTATTTTAAAAACATTAGATCAAAAGTGTATATATAAATCAATGATGAATGATTATAAGCTTGTTGCACATGTTGTACAGTTTACAGAGTGCTTGGTGTTTGGCATTAATGTAATATTTATATTTTAATATTTAAATAAGCATTGGCATTGAAAATTGTAATATCTTTATTAGATGTTTAACTAATTAAACAACTGAAAATTCTCACTCAGCGATGTGTGTATGTTGTCTTCATTTCTCCAGCGACAGTAACGGGGCTGTAAGGGTGAGCCGAGCTCACGCGCAGCTGTAGATTACAAATTGGTGTGTATGAAAGGATTTCCAGTCCATTTTAGGAAAAGGGAAATGAAATAAGTATATCACAGTTTAGCTATCAAGGAAATACTGTAAATCAAGAGGTGATTACAGTCAAGGTATTTACTGCTTAATTGCCTATCATAGCAGCAATATGAGATTAGTATCTTGAATAGGCAATTAGTCTGTAAGTGTGTAAGCAGGCCCACTCTCAGCTCCCACCGCAAAAGAGTACAAAACAACACAAAACTGTGAACGGAAATGTCTTTATAGCCAATAATACATCTGGAGGTGCTACAAGGTCTACATTATAACCAGTCCCTTGAATGCACAGCCTTGGAAATTATTATTATTATTAATATGATGTAGGACCAAGAGTGATAGCTTAAAACTAAATAATAATTATGGTTGTTAAATACTTTGCAAATAATTATTATATCTGTCAACATAGAAAATGTTCTAAAGAACAGAAAGAACACATCGGTAGAAATAAACTGATACGACACCAGAATTACTCATTGCTTTTTCCTGGAGTCTGTAGTACTTAGTATTGGTGCCAACATACGTAAACAAATCAAATACAAAAAAATCACCAACACACACATAAAACACAAATTAAAGTTGTGCCAGCTAGTGATTCATCAGCTTACACACATTCACAGCCCTGCTTTCAGTGATATATGTATTACCGGTATTTATTTTTAATTTTGTCTTATTATTTTAACTTTTAACATTAATAATACGAAAAAAGTCATTAAAAAATGATTATAGGAATACAAGATTTGTGAAAAATAAATGTGTAGTTGGTGTATTTATTGTACTCTGCTTCACTATTTTTAAGATAAATAATAAAAGGTTGTGTTGTACGAAGCTTTCAGCAATGCTAAATACCCTATTGCTCCAGTGAAAACAATGCTTTTGTATTTGCTAGCTATAGTACAGGGATCATTCATTTCTTAATTGTTGAATGGTTAAGCAAAAGCATAATACTAGTATTGATATGAATGCCTTACACTGTCGTTGACATATCATATATCGAGCTATTAATCCTTAAATCTTTCACCTTCTCTGTAATTTTACTTCTGTGTTGGAAACCAGAAATGTGGTTTGTGTTTCACTGTGTGTTTTCGTCTTTCTCTAATGACTCTTTCAAGTGCAGTCTCAGAGCTCTTTGAGGAATTTGTGTTTTCATAATCACAGTTTGTGTTTTTTGTACCACACATATTAATAGAAATAAAGCCCTTTAAAAAAAAAAAGGAATGCTATAATTTTCTAAAGAGAAAAATGAAAGTATGACGGCCCCTTGGGTGAGGCAGTGTTACAGTAAAGAACAGCAGTGTACAGAGACGCTAATCTTCGTGTAACTTAACCCTGAAAACATTATTGCTTATTAAAAACCTCTAGCAGAAACCTTGCTTATGTTAGCCTGGTACGTTTTAATCTGTCTGTGTAAACACATTATTCTGAAAAGGCTAAATATAATCATTTAATGTTTTAAGTAAAAGCAGAGCACTCATAAACAGACAATAAGCGCCTTATAAAAAGTAAAACGGCATCAGATGCAAAAAAATGTAACACATACTGGCTGACTAATGTGTTAACAGACCTCTGTTTCAAATGACTTGCATTTTCTCACGCTATGTATCAGATAACAACCTGCTTTTTAAAGA
This sequence comes from Amia ocellicauda, assembly GCF_036373705.1. Lineage (NCBI taxonomy): Eukaryota > Metazoa > Chordata > Actinopteri > Amiiformes > Amiidae > Amia > Amia ocellicauda. The sequence continues at coordinate 32,048,244 of NC_089862.1, read as the reverse complement.
CCCTCGGCAGACTAGTTAGTTGCTTTATTAAACACTCCACCTTTTTCTGAAGTTATGTCAGTAATTTTAATTGAACAATTTCACATTGTGTTCTCCAAGGAAGTCTATTTGTATTGATTTCCGCACTTTTAGAAAAAACTGAAAACCCTGAAAAACACAGAATTCCCTGTTAAAAACAAAACCAGCTTGAAAGAAAACTGGAACTCTGGTCTGAGTATAAAAAATAAAGAATATAATGAACGGTAGTGAATACATTAAATTCGAATTCTGTACTGGATTTAACTATTTTGATTTGGTTTTGTTTGTTACCTTCCCTTTCACAACCATTCATTGTTTTTTATTTTTCATCGAGATAAGCACATTATTTAGTAGAGGCCTTTTTATTAGAATATCTTGCACTATTCTCAATAGTACTGAGAGTAATATTAATTATGTTTTTTCTCTCCTTAATGGGCTGTGAGTAAACGTAAGACTGGAACCAGTCTTAATTTTAAAATGTTTTTGATTCTCAAGCCTTGGAAAAATATTACAAAAAAAAATCCCTTGATACTTTTCCACCCTTATCTCAAACACCTATCTGACTCTGAGCCACATCATTTGAAAGGATATTTTAGTGGTGGGATAGAGGAGGCAAATCTCCTCTCACAGACAGGACTGGTAATGAGTTATAGGCATCTAACAGTCTGGGAATCTCAGAGGCCTGCTGAGGGCTCAGTGATATCCCTCTAACCACAAGAAATACGAGAGAAACATTCAAGGCTTCTGCCATGATGGGAAAGAGAGTAAAGATCTGAAATAATGGTCTTTTTCTTTAACTACTCAAAACCAAATGAAAATCGTATGGAAGCCCGACATAAACAGCCTTTTGGTGTTGAACTAGACTGGCTTTAAAAAGAATAAATCTCATAAACACCTTGTGTAAAACAAAAAAAGTGCAGTTCGCTTTTAAAAGCACTTAATATCTGAACTTGTGAAACTACAGCCATATAGAGCGTTTAGGTCAACCTGTATTTGGTCATATATATATTATACATCATTAATTACTGTAGCAAAATAACTGTGGTAAAAATTAAAGATGTGAAGACATATTAAGGCAAAGTAAAAAATTGAAAACATTTTTGTTTTTGAAAGCAAACATAGAAAACTATGGCTATAAATAGTCTCGTGATAATGAAAGTTAAGGTTTGTCTGGAGTTAATGGGTAACACATATATTTCAAATAAAGCACGTCTGTGCCTAATATATGCTTGCAGATTCATCAATATGAAATTCACGTATGCATGCTTTAAATACCTGGTACAGGAAGTTCCACGAAAAAGACCCATAAATACGTTTGCTTTAATGCACAACATTCCTTCCAGCACTCACACACTTGATAAGGAACCATCTGGTAAAAACTTGGCAAAATGACACAGAAGTATAAGTTAAACGTAATCATCAGTACATTATAAATGGTATTTTATATAGACTATTAAATAATATACAAAACAATAACCTGTCCAGTGGCTACTATTTTATTTGTGGGGTTATTTCAAATGTGCAAATGAGAAGTTAAAGGTCTGTCGACTCTTTCTGAGTGAGTTCATGGGGCATTTTCAGACAGGGGACACCCTAATTAAAACACCCTGACAAAACGTTCTTACGGGTGACGATCTGTAGCAAGTGATTCTAATAAGCCTGTTGTCACTGTTTATTTGGCACTAAGAAATCTGAAGTAAATTTTCTCCCACGGAATTTGTGATACCATATATTCTCTTTTTGATGGGTGTCGGGGGTGGGGCAATGGTGGAATATAGCCCCAGAGTAAACAAAATATGATTTAAATTTAGAAAGACAGGTTTATAGAAACAAAGCAGTAAATATAAACCTCAAATGCATAACGGAATGAAACATTTTCAGTTTAAAAATCAAGAAAGACCCCCCCACCCCCTCTTTCATAGCGTTTGGCTTGAGATTCGATTTTAAAAGGTAAAGCACTATTAAAGAGTGCTCCCATTCTTCTCTGCTATTGCCCCTACATTAGTCTGACTTTAATAGGCCAGGATGATTTCAGCTTATAAATCTTCTTCTGGAGGATAAAGTTCAAGTAGATAAAATCAAACAGATGTTGGTAGGAGGGTTTCTTCATGACCCATAAAAGTGCTATCATCAAAGCGGAGAATCATTTGTTTTGAATTATTACATTGTTATCAAAAGGACTGTAGCCGTCTGTTTGCGCAGAAATTGGATCTGTTTATCTGAAAACAGAACAGAGATGCCATGCTAAGAGGTCTCTGGGAAAGTGTGGTGCGATTGATGGGTGACATGACAGGCCAGCTGAGAGACGCCTTGACTGACACCTGTCAACAGATGAGCTGCTTCTCTGTGCGAACACAGCACCACACGGGGGATTCAGCAGAGATTTATATGATTATAAACTCTGGGTTAAGGTGTGTGTGTGTGAGACTTTTTTAATATATATAATTTGGGCATTTTTAACGTACAGAATAACCTGATCATTCATTTTTGTATCTATGGATGGTATTTGTCTTTAATATTGTTTTGCATCGTGGTGACAATTCAGCTTATAATTGGCAAAGAAAGCTATATTGTTCATATTTTGTACATATTTTACTGTAAGTAGTGTTATTTGTATTTATTTGTATTAATATGTTAATTATATTGTTGAAAATGTATAAAACCATTTACTCTTTTTTTTTAATAAGTAGGATAAAACTAAACACAATTATTCCAACAGTTTTTAGTTTGTTCCCCTAAAGAAATTTGATTTCAAAAGATACAGATAACATTGTAGTCTTATAGAATATAATTTTGTTTTGAGAAATTATTATAATTATTAATATTATTATAATTGCACAAAACAGGCATTTCATATTTCTATTTTAGCTTGTTTGCTTATATAGCATGACAGAAACTTATTTGTTCCTGTAGCTTTTCTAGTTGGAACTAATTAAAGATGAGCCAATTTTGTTCAAACCTCTGTACTCTGCACTGCTGTTTCCTAAATGTGAATATAGTATTAAGATAACTATTCTTAATGTGTTGCCTACAACTATAAATGTTTCAAACTCAGAAAAACAATGTTTCTTTAAATGAATTTAGTATTTATAACAGACAATAATGTCACAGCTGAGGCGTAATCCAGGGAAGTCCACTGGTGGTTATTTTATAATTATACTTAAAAAGATAAAAAGCAATCATTGAAAAAAATATGAATACATATTTAAATCGTATTTAAAATGTTTTACCACTACAACTACTACAACTAATAAAAATCTGTAAAATCATCACAAATCTAGTACATGCATAGTTAATTGGTTTATATATATTTATTCTAGTCATTATCATTCCAATTTTTGGACAGGTTTTTACTATTTATTAATATATTTGACAAATAACTTTTGGCAAATAACCAGTGAAATCGCTCATTAACTATTAATGCAAAGCTCTAAAGAAAAACCTAATTTAATGAAATACAATCTGTTGTCAGATAAAATGGAGGATTTTACTTGTATTTTTCTGCAGAGGATGTTTAACATTATATATTATGCACCTGAAAATAACTTCTAACATCTTTACTGAGGTCTGCTCGTAAACATTTCTGTAATTTGTTTCTGATGTAGGAATAGACAAAGCAGAGGCTTAAATACTTACAGTACAGAACTGTTTCTCACCCACAGCAATTCATAATGTTTGGACATTTCTGTGGCACACAGTTGATTACTAACTATAGACACTCAAATATAAATCTAATTATTGCTAACCTCCCTGCACCTAATACATTTCTAATGGTCAAATTTTCAGACTGATCCTTCCTTCCCAGTAAACATTTTATTTTTATTTTTAATTACTGTCCTAACTAGCATCACTGGTTATCATTTAGCTTACAAATTACAATGTCAAAACTGCATTGAGAAGCACAAATATACCCAAAGATAGCATTTTATCACGTTATTGTCCTTGTTAGGCTGTCACTAAAACATTTAAGTCTATTTCTCGACATTCAAATTGCATGTTGAAAAGTTACAGCCTCTTGGGGAATTTCACTATTCCTTTTTATGTACCATTGAGGAAAACCATTTCATGTTTCCATAATTGTAACCACTCATACAGATGTTCAGCCACCTCTCCAGACTCCTGTGTATACTGGGCACAGTTTTAAAAAGTAATAGTGTTTCTTTAAACATCTTGGATAATTTACTGTAAGTCAAAAATCATGTGGGTTTCGCATTGGTTGCTGTGATTGTCAGACTAAAAGTATCACAGATGTCATAATTCTGAACAAAAAACAACCAGAGTGCGTCAATCTGGGAATATGAAAACACAACAAAACAACAACAGAAATATCTGTGTCAACAATAATAATGAACAGATGTCAGTTTATATATTTAGTCGATCGGACAGCAGCCAAAGTTCCACTGATAGGTCAAATAACTAATACAAATAATTTTAAACAAACACACAAATAGTTCATTATAGATTTAAAATGTGCATTGTCATACCTTGTCATTTAAAATAATTATTAGGATTAGAATATTTCTCTTATTTTTATATATTACTTTTCCTCAGTTGTTTTTGGGATTGTGCTTGTAAAACTTGTTCAGCTTCATGTCCCTGGATACAAATGTACATCTTGGTACAGAGATTTAAGATTTAAAATTAAACTCACCTTAGAACCCCCCCTGTCATTAAGTACTTCACGTCCTCTGTTTTCATTAATCATTTTCATTAAAACAGAAGTACATTTTGATCAATCGTAGTTTGAGGCATACAAGTGTTGCTAAGAAAATAATGAAAATTTTGTGTGGCTCATATTTGAATTGCGTGCCAAATTTCGTGACTGCATGTTTGACAAGGCATCAGTGATTAGTAGGAGATTTGAGTGGTATGTATTTAGGATAGCCGTCCTGCTTAAGGAGATGCACAGAATTGCACCCTTGCTGTTCTGTCAAATGTGTTTACTTGTTCAGCGAAGCTAGTAAAAGGATCACCGAGTGATTGTGGCACACAGATATTGCTACTGCTCTGCTGCTGTGAGGGGGTTCATTTCAGGGGCCAGCAGCTAACTCTGTGCCACTCATTTTAAACATGTTAATGAGACAACACCTTGCATTGTAGGCAAATATAAATGCCACCAGGCAAAGTACCGGTTGTTTAACTCTACAAGCCTCTGAGGGTCTACATCACATTTGGGTCACAGGATCGGGCACAGACATGCTTCTGACATGCATTTCAGCTGCGCGTTGTGCCACAAACCGTGCCCAGAAAACTTGACTACATTGTAATGCTACGAGCTATGAATTGCTTACTGTCCTTGTTTCTGAAATAACAAACCAGAGTCACTGTCTACTCTGTAAAAACTGTGCGCAGTGCTCATATGCTAAGTTTAGGTATATTTTGTTTAAACAGGAAAGAAGCAGTCAATCACTGTCTTACTGAGTTCCGGTACCGATATCTGTTAATAATTGCTGTCCAGCTAGAACATTCATTTAAAGGTCTTTAATCGTTTTGTTGACAAAAAGGTTCTAAAATGTATTAATTATTTTCTTTGTTGTAAATATGTCTTGTATGTATTTCATGCATCATTTTACTAAAGCAGTAATGGTACTGTATATATATTTTCTTTCTCATTCAGGTTGCTGCAATGCTAAGTCCACTGTGTGCATTTGTTCATGTTTCTGCAACACATGGTGGCTGTTGCCTGGCTGGATTAAAATGCTCCTGAGCCGTAAGCATGTGCTAAATTCACTTCAGGTAGTTTGTAACCTCCGAGATGTGAAAAGGCCATGGCAGCCAAGTCGTGAGTATCAACCGGTAGCTGGATTAGGTCCTAGGACAATTAACGTCCTCTTCTATTGGTTTTTAATTTGAGTTAGGAATTTGGTGATTTTGTAGCCAAAAACCTCATTCCTGCTGTCAAGGAGCTCAAGCTTGGCCACACATGGACTTTCTAGGGTGATAAGGATTCCAAGCACACATCCAAGTCTGCGACCGAATGGTTTAAGGAGAACACAATCAATGTTCTTGATTGACCATAACAATCTCCAGACCTCAATCCAATGAAAAATGGATACTGGTATGAACTGAAAAAAGCTGTAAAAACCAGAGGAGCAGAAGAGGTTCTGCCTGGAGGATGAATATGTATTAAATGGTTACAGGAACAAAAGAAATGGTGTATTTAGAAAGATGTAACTTTTTATTATACTGTTAGATATGCTATTTGTGCATATTATATTAAATATTTATAGTCCTACAATTATGTACTTCTAGATTTATTTATTTAAACCTGCATCTTCAGCTTTCAGTTTAATACAACACATTTATTTGGCTCTTGTATCTGTGTGTGTATGTATGTATGTATGTGTGTAAATATTTTTCCCCCTCTCTACTCTCTTTCACAAAAGCGCAAACACAGGTGGCATTTGTCTTTGAAGTCTACAATTGCCCACAGAAGTTTGTAATCTCAGAAGCCTATAATTGCAAGCATAACAGCAGTTCAAAAATCCGTCTCTCTGGGAATTGTTAGTCAACACCTATTGTCCCACAGCGTCATATTAATTAGCCTGTGTCACATTTCATTGGTGCTTTAGAAGTAAAGGCATGGCATATAGAGACTTGCATAAGTAAATAAACTACCAAGTTTGGAAGTATATCTATTCATTCCTTGCAAAGTAAACCTTCTGATGCCTCTGGGAAGGACATTTGGTTGATGTTTGGTGGTAAAAACTGATAGTTAAAACCTACAGTACTGTAACTTTACTTAGTTAGTTCCCAGATTTCCTCTTGTTCACCTCTCTATCTGTCCATTAAGCAGTTCAATGGATGTGTCTAACCAGAAACACTAGAACTCTGACAGAACTGTAAATCGTATTGAAAATAAAAAGTATTCTGACTCGCTGTGTTTAGTTGCGAACACAACTCATTTATTGTTACTGAAAACGCAGCGAGAGGAAGCCTGGAGAGTTTCGGAAAATTGCTGATATCTGTTTAGACTCCCACTTGTGGTACCCTGGATAATGTACTGTACACGACAGTTATTAATAACAGTTTTTGGAGGAAGCCATTGTGTATAGGAAGGTTTATGTATCGCCAATTCACGTGTTTACATTGAGAGCGGCCATGGTGGAATTTGATGAAATCTGCTGTTGCAGCGTCCCTTACAAATTACAAACAAACACAATAGTAAGTCTCCATTGCACTGTGGGGACGTTTAAATGGCTTCAGAAAGAAGCTCCGACAAGGTTGTGTTGTACTATTGCTGCTGTCATGGGTTTTCTCATAAATTAGACATTTTGACCACTCTGATGGTGTGCCACAATAGAGTGTGGAAGAAACCTCCAAATCCTAATTGCAGATTTGGTTTAAATGCTGTTTTACAGTCCTGTGAGACTGTGGTAGAAAATTTTCTACACAAAGTATGCTGAAGGCTTTCAGACAGATTTAGACAGTAAAACGTAGTGTTTATGTCACACAGTAATATAGTTTATCTTATTGCTTGACACTATTTCAGGTAAATAAACATATTCACCCCACTAATGATATTTCTGGGTTAGTATCTGAGCATGTGATTTTAAACATAAGATATGCATTCCATTCCTGCTGTCCCCTGCGAAAACAGAAATATATATTGGTCTACATTATTTCACTTTCTAGTGCATTTTAATTTCTCTCTAAACCTAAAAATGGCATGAGCAAAAAATAAGAAACATGTTCCACTTTAAATGTTTAATTTGACTGAAAATAAACGACTTGGAAAGTAAAAACCATCCCTTTTTATTTTGAAATCACCAATTAGTATTTTTCTATATGGCTGCTAAAACTTCAAAGCTGTGGGAATTGATATATATTGACAATGGGACTGCAAATCCCAATCTATGGCATTTCCCCACCTGCCACTGACAACAAAATGATGGTTATTCAAAATTGCCCTGTTCATTTCCACGAGGTCCAAAGCAATATGATAAAGGGATTTGTAGTCCTTGGGATAATAACAGTTTGAATTATAAACTGAGATATCGTTCAGTTTCTATCTTACCCAGGGAAGGCACCACAATGTAAAACACCATCTAAAATGAGCTAGTTGAATTTGAAGTGTGAAAAACTCTCGTGTTAACAGGTCATCGCTCAATGATGTTGTGTTAAATGATACAAGTTCCATGTGGCAGGGTGGAAGTGCCTCTTATTGTGCTCCCGATGCCCAGCAGTAGTGCACAATGTCAGTTTTTGAGACAGTTTTGTATATTTTGCAGATGTATGAATCATTCAGAGCTATACCCAGGAGGACTACATTGACAAGACATGATATGAAAACAAAGGAGAACTTTACATTTTACACAACCACACACATTCAAATGGCAAACTATGTGCAGCTGGCACATTTCAAAGTGTCACTGATATTGAAGAACCTGATTTTAATTCCGGACTAGCATGTTTTTGCAGGGTGGAACAACGTATTAGAAGAATTTAAGAACATGCTACAGAACATATACTATCGGTCTCCCTGTGGTGTTAAAAGTACAAAGACATCAATCCACACAACACAAAATGAAAAGCACTCACCAAACTCAGTTCTAAATTAAGTCTTTCGTGTTTTCTGTAGAAAACAATAAGTAGTTCGCTAGGGCTGAGTACATTGTAGCTCTTATGTCATTTCAGTGTAAAACAATGAAAGGTTGGATGAATAATGCAAGTATGCCACTTTGAATCTCTATTTTAGTTTGCTTTGTTTTGAGTCCGTGTTGTTAAGGAATGGTATGGCTGTCATCCACAGCTCAGCTAAACATAGCTGCTTTGAAGAACCACCCCGCGGTTACTGTGAGATGCAACATTGTTCAGCGATGACAATAATACAAAAAAAGCATCTTGTTTTACAGAAATCATCAGCATTCCCCCCCTCCCCCAACAGACACACACAAGCCAGCAGCAGAAGTTGAATCTTTTAGCTTGAGGCTGTTCAGTATCGCCATTTAAACAGCCTATACTCTCATTTTAATTTTGAAAAACGAAATAAAATAAAAATATCCAATGACAAACACCTGACCTTAATGTTATAATGTTGTCCATGCGTTGGGGTTATCAGACCTGCATTTGAATTTGAACTTGGCAGCATTAAATATTTAAAAGTTCAAACACATTCAGGAATCTGACATGTGGCATCAGAGATTCATCATCTCTGCAGATTGAACCGGGACGTTGCGGGGCTTTTCAGACCACGACCCCACTTTTTTATATATATATATATATATATATATATATATATATATATACAGGATGTGAAATTATATATGATGTATATTTAGTGTCTGCTACTGTTATTGATAACAATACAAGTGATGCAGGAAATGAGACAAACTGTACTGAATAAAAGTACAAAGCATAATTGATGTGTACTGAAAGACAAAAGCTACTACAGTACATTCATTATGACATTTCCCACATGATATTTACATATATGTCAGTTTAAATATGCTTTCACCATGTTTAACAACATGTCTAAATCTTGTGACAGATCTCACACTAAGGTAAACCGTCAGAAGATATCTATTAATAGAGATTTTCACTTGAATCTGTTTTTCTCTAACCCTCAATATGATTTGGCCGATGTTTTTCACTTAATATGAAGGCATCAAAAGAATATCATCATAAAACAATTCCAATATCATTATTATTATTTTTAAAATGTATTAGATAATTCAGAAAGCAATCTGGGTCTCTCGTTGTCTTTCTTCATGCACTAGGCTGTAAACACATCAACTGTGCAAATTTACAAACGTGATCGATTGTACAGCTATATGAAATATGAAGAAATATGAAGAAAAATACAATTCATATGGCGTAAAGTGCAATAAACAAAATTGTTTGGGAATCAGGTCTGGTCAGGGTTTATTATATCAAGTTCTTCATTGACCCAGGTTCTATTGTGTACAAATGTGGTCGGTTCTGGATCAGGTTTGTTATTTTGACCCTGAAAAGACCTCCAATATTAATGACAAACTGATTTTTATTCAGACTGGATCCAGAATATGACTGATAGACTTTAATAATCACATTGTAGAGCCTTTGATTGTGAAATCGTCTGCCCTTTGACCTTTTTACAATTGCCTGTTCAGTTTTTTTCTCAATCGTCTGCAGTTCACTCACTCTCCAGTGGCACTAGCCCTTCTTTTAAATTCATTGTTGACCTTGTGTATCACTCTTGAGCTGAAATGTATATATTTCATAGTTCTTTTATGCCTTAAAAAAAAAATCTAATAAGCACATTCAGACGATGCTTTCTCCTTGTTTTTATAATTCGAGAAACCCTGTCTGGTGAAGAATGGTAATACTCTGCAGCTGACAGCATGACTACACCACGCAGCCACTTCTAGTTTAATACATAACGAGGCATTTACCTCAGTCGTTACGCAGTTTATGAGTCCTGCATGTATACTTAACCTCCTCTGAATCATTGTAAAAAAGCCATTGCCTTTCACAATACAATCGCCGTTTTAAACAGTACTTGTAGGTGCCTTTCCCTTAAGTGGATTTGAAATATGTATTTTTATTCTAAAGTATCCAGCAGTAGTAATGTTTTTTATAATCTACATTGTCATTATTATTATTATTATTATGTAGTGCTCCTGTTGTTCTTATTGGAAATAGAATGACTGTATTATCACCTACATATTAAACTTACAAATAAACAAACCAACAATGATACTGCACTTCTTGATGGAAAATGATGCATAAATACATACATACAGACATATGAACATAAATCACATTAGAATTAATCTAGAATTCACGTGACCAGGCATCTGATTTATAGTTCGTGTTTTGTTTTCTTTAAATACATATTAATGAGGGATTAAAGCTAGTTACAAACTCTCTGCTTGGCTAACCTTGATCTTGTGTTTATCATTTGCTCTGTGAATAAATACAACATTTACCTATTTAATATCATATCTGAAAGTGTCAGTTTAATTATGTGTGCAGTATTTTCACTTATCATACAAATAAAATATCATAATAATTTAGGAACCATATATACATTTTGGGCATTCAGATGTTTCAGATACTTGCCTAATAATTAACACATGATATTATATACCGGCTCATTGACTCTTGATATTCCTGAGGTTTACATGGCTGTAGATCACACAACGACAACACAATCAAGAATGTTTCTTCAGCAACTCATCTTTCCGTAACTGAAACACAGAAGATGGTTTCTGTATGTTTTCAAAGTCTGAAATCTCAAATCGGCAGTTTTTAAAAATGGTTCGGCCAGTGCTTCCCTACAAGTGGCACAAAGATACGAGGATCATATATTTAATGCAAGCCATCTCACTCATTTTATTCAAGAAACAAATGCCAGATATTTTTTGTTCCCATCCAAATTAGAATCACTTAAGTACACTTTTAAAGTTTACTTGGTGCAGTAGTACACTGCTCAAATGACAAATCTGCAGCTCTTACTTCATTTAAGTAATTTCTCCTCCATAACACTGTGGATGATATGAAAGCAGAACCGATCAGGTTATTATTTATATTGCATTACCCCCAAAATATAGGAACTGGTTTAATTTAATAATTTATAGCTTGTTTGGTTAGTTTTTGTTTGGCACAGGCGCTGGGGAGAGATAGTGAAGTTAACTTTAAACCCCTTTTAAACAAACCGTCCACAAATGTAAACATAATAATTTCTTAAACAGTCACGGTCTTGTAGATTTGGGCATTTTTTAATTTATGTTGCACAGGTTCAAGTACCAGTGCTGTAAAACTGTATGTCTTTGAAAGGACTCCACATCCTCTACGGTGTAACTGGTTTAAATCAGAAAACAATGTCTGTAGCTGATGTTTCCCAGCGATCCCCGTCTGAGCAGGTGCCTAGTGAGTCCAGAACAAGACCGGCCTAGTTCTGCGGGCTTAAGCAGCTCGTTAGTGGATTAGGTTCATTGGGTGAAAAGAGCATGCAATTCGGTGTAAAAACTGGAGAATGATCATCTGCTCTCAGTCTGTTTTCTTAAAGATTGGAAAGAAAAATACACGAAGAAGCAGATTCAGACACTGCAAGTCAAAAATGCAACATAACCTAAAGTGCGCTGGTAAAAAGATCTGCCATATAATTCAACAAATATCATCTTCAAAGGACTGAGTGAAAGATGTGACATATATATATATATATATATATCTGTTACAATATATATCAACACATGCATCTATAATATAATGCAACATTGGATGAATTAGTTTCAGTAGTACAATGGCTGTAGCTTTTTAGATATTTCATCCAAACACGGTGTTGTAAGTTAAGTCCTGCTAGGGCGAGAGACTCAGTTCCTTGGTTGTTCGCCAGGCAGTGTTGTAATCCCAGGACAGCTGAGTTCTGGACGACTTGACGGGTTTTGTCTTTAAATTTCAGCTCAGCCGAAATTAAGGAAACATGCAAAACTCCTCTAAACGCACTCACACGCCCACATGCATGTTATATGTCACATGAAAGTAAGAATATACCTTGCGATACACATCGGAATTGACAGCTTAAAATGCATAAATTGAATGCCATCCATTGTATTTGATGTTAGTGGAAGCACTACTGTCAAATTGTAGTTTTTATTTGAACGTTATTGTGAAAAATAAGGTTAGATGTAAACTTAAAATATTAATAATAAGAAAACACGGATTTGAGACATATGTCAACACATAGAAATAATGCAAAATCTGGTTCTTGGCTGTCGACTAAGTTTAGTCACACATGACCATTGCGTGTTCCTATTTATAAAAGGACCTTTGACATTTCTAAATAAACCTTGCTTATCCATTCAAAATATTTACAAAAAACACCTATACCATATAAGAGGTTAACCGTATATATTCACATTTACAGTATAAAGAAATACAGTAAAGTTTGATCTGACATGGGGAAAATATTCCAACTTTTAGAAGTATTATTTATTACTACTACAGTGGGAGTTTCACCTTTTCATTTTAATCATTCTCTTAGATATTAAACTGCAATAGCAGCTGGAGGCAGTATAGAAAAGGGATTTTCAGAGGGATTTGTGTCTTCCTGTCTCTAAGTTCAAATCTCAATGTCTTTACAGATCAAATTATCATAACATCATGCATAACTCTTCCCTAAAAACGGCAGGCACAGATAAAGCCGTCTGCACTTTTATATTGCAGATACCAAACATGTGGCGCATCTACCTTTTGTGCCGGGCTGCTCCTTATTCTCAAGGATGTTCAGATGTGCAATACATATTTGTGAGTAATTGCTTTTTTTATAAATAAAATAAAATAAAACAAATAATTCAAGACAAAAGGGGCAAGGATGAGGGTGGAGGGTGGGGGTTGAATGGGAGGAGGTAGAGCTTTCCCTCATTAAATTAAAAACTGTTGCTGCCCTTTTAAAAAGTTCATAAAGAATAAGATTGCTGCCTCAGGCACTAGATTTATGAAATGAATGCGGCTGAAATGATTTGGCAGGCCGTGCGATAGGAGATGCTGGTGAACTAACGAGAGGACTATGCATGCATGTGTCAGACACACACGTGAGAACTGAATCATGAAAAGGGTCTGAAGAAACATGCCCAGTATTTGAAAAGCACCTTTCATATTAGTGGGGATGCAGTTAGGATTAATGGCAACATACTATAGCAAAATTAGTCCATTTTTCTCAGCCTGTTCTTCGAAATGTGTCGGTATAGTTTTATTTTCTCAGAGATTCATTAAACAAAACTTTACGAGAAGCTTACAGTAATGTTTACATTTATATATATATATTTTTTATCAGAACTGTAATACTGCCTTCTGCTGGTAAATTACATTTCATTCATTTGATATTTCTTCAACTTATAGCAAGATTTTAAACATTGTCCTATTTATATATATATATATATATATATATATATATTGTTTTTGCCTTGCCCTACATTCAGAAAGCAGATCTATAGTGTAGTATATTGAGGATGATGTTGATGATGAAGAATAGGGGAATTGTTATTACACTGCTATAATCAGGTTTTAATAGCATTTAATCGTGGACAGACATTTAGGTTGATATTACAGTATATATGTATATAGAGACGTATACATAGATCATTTGTAAATGCTATAAGACCAGAACTGTAGCTACTGAACCGAAGAAAGTGTTGGATTTTTTTGTTTTATTTGATCAAACTGACTCAAACGCAGACAGGATGGAGCAGAACAAAGTTTAAATAGTTGAGCACCTCACATGTATTCTGTCTACAGAAGCAGCACCTACAGATGTCTCTTTATACCACGGTACTAATGAAATAGTGCAACAGTGTGGGAAAATTTCTTCTTTCACTTAGGTTGCCTGGAACAGGTCAAATCCTCGGCAAGTTGCCTGGGGCTATTTTTTTTTCTCCCTTTTTCTGAACACCTCCACAGCAGTGGAGTAAAATCCCAGTCAAGCAAAAGAAACACACACTTCTGTTTCCACTTTAGAATTAGTTTAACCCTCCAGGGGCAAAATAATTAAGATAAATATATATTAGAGTTCAAGATATTTTTATGAAGTTTATCTTTCAGAGGTAATTACACTGCGATGAAAAGGTGTGTGTGTGTCTGTACATACACACGCCTTTTCATTTACACACACACACACACACACACACATTTTAGTATGCCCCTGACTGAGTATTTATTTTTAAAATTTTGATAAAAAATATCTGGACACATTTCACAGCTGAATTAGTCCAAGAAACATGTTACTATAACTATATAAGTTATATTAAATAGAATAAAATGTAAAACACACACACCTGCTGAACAACAAATAAATTATATTCAGCTTTACACCTGTTTCTAAAATAGTTATGCGTCTAGTGTTATCTGGTAGGTACACTTTGATTGCTGATTTATGATGATGATGATGCAATCTACTTTAACATTATCATTTCCTTTCATGTTTTTGTTGAGCACAACTACATAATTTTGTATTAAACACATTCAGTAATAACTAATGAGCGTATATGAATTTTTGTGTTGATAGCATATATGAATTAATGAATGTTTTCATAAACATCTTTTGAATTGAATTCCAGAATTGCTTCCTTGCTACTTATTTATAATCAACACAATTACAGATTGAATTGATTTTAATTGATAGAATGATAAAACTAAGCAGAGGAAATCCCAAATGTCTTTGTTTATTAATATGTTATGTTCAGGGTTTAATGGTTAAACAGTATTATTGCATTTAACACGTGATGTTTGTTAATAGTCTTTAATGTATAACGCTGATTTGATAAAAATACTACAAGCATTATACAGTGAACACGTTACAATTACTTTGTATTTGTGTCATTTTTGTTAACTACATTTTATGGTAGTATTTGATGTTGTGTTCAGCACATTTTTTAATGAGCTTAATCATGATAAATGTAAACATAATCCATCTAGCTTATGTCGACCATATAGCAGAGAGATTGCTGATTTGAATCATTAGCCTGCTAACCAGGATTTGCCAAATCCTGGTGCATGATGGCCCAGTGCCACTGGGATTACTAGATCAAATGTAACTTCTTAAAAGTTGCAATTCCTTCAGCTGCTCTATTATCCCCCTGTATATCATAAATACAAATATGAATCTATGACACAATATGAATTTAACCAACTTTGCCACCATTATACAAACAATTCTACTTGAATTTTTATTTCTCTTTTTTGATACAAATAGTAATGTCAAACTTTTCTTGGTCTACATGACATATCAGTAATAGTGACTGTAAACATAGTCAACTAACCTTTACATCTGAGTTAAATCCAACTCCCCTGAGCAACATCATTGCATCTACATGACATAATTTCTGTATCTGTTCCACAGTTTCCTTGAGAAAATGTTAAACTGGCCATTCAAGAATCAACTTTATATTGACATTATCTGGTAATGGGTTAACTTTGGGAATAATGTTGCTTTTTACTTGTTTATATTTCCTTAGCCTTGGATAACTTTGCTCAACCTTGCACACTGCAAAATGATACAATTTCATTATGTTTGAAAGCAGACACATCCCTAGAGGTCACCTTGGTGTAGATTTCACTCACACTCTCTCTCTCCCTCTCCCTCTCTCTCTCTCTCTTTTTCTACATTAAGACTCTCATCATTACAAAGTGACTCTAGTGCTGCTGGTTGGAGAGAAGTAGAAAGGGGACAAAAATGAAAAAAATAATTGCTGATGTGATGTCTCGAGGAGTGTTTTCCCAGTAGACTAAGTAGGGCTTGCAGCTGTTTAAGCTGGTGAGACCGATATTGTTTGGAGGCATGGGTAAAGACACATGGGGCTCATAGGGACAGCCGCAACTCTGATAAAGAAAATGTACTATTAAATTGAGAAAGAAAAAAACATGTAAGTTATACCAATTAATTGCCTTAATCCAGCCAAGCCAAAACAGTGAAGCTGTGGGCAATTGGGACTTTATACTGTAATACAAATTCGTACAAATTTCACACTAAGTTGTAGCCATATAGACCACGACTAATTGAAATCTGAGGCATACTGATCAAATTTAGCATTACCAGTATGCACGCTGGTAGGGACTGTATGACGACAAAGTAGCATTTATTGCTTTTTTTCCACAACGCTGCCTGATTGAAATATCAATCCACTTGTCAGCGTGTGAGCCACATGGTGTATGAGCAAAGCTTAGTCAGTCACATAGCAAGTATATCCTCTGACTGAGTGATATTTCATTTTCATAAAAACACAATACATTACCATTTTGATAGTTATTGTATTTGATCCGTATTTTTAGCGTTTCTCTGCGCTGTAAAGATATGGTTACTGTCAACTTAAAACCGATGTGAGTATCAAAGGAAAGACTACACCTAGCTGTCGGATTTTACTGTTCCCCGGCACCTGGATCATTAGAGAAATTCGCGCGTCTCC
This sequence comes from Amia ocellicauda, assembly GCF_036373705.1. NCBI lineage: Eukaryota > Metazoa > Chordata > Actinopteri > Amiiformes > Amiidae > Amia > Amia ocellicauda. Next base: position 32,031,343 of record NC_089862.1, on the reverse strand, counting down.
GGCAGCTTGTTCAGAACTGTAACTGTAGGTCAGTATCAGGGGGTTCCCAAGTAAATGCTAGAGTGCAGGTTTTGTGCTCCAACTTGAAGACATCAAGTTGAGAGCCAGGCTTTACCAATCACTATTTGCTACCGGGAGTTCCCAGTGGAAATTTGGCTAACACAAAAAGGCAGAACAGTAGCTAAGGGCCTGGATTAATCATTCAACCCACCGGGCAATCACAGATTCCTATTCTTGTCATTTTGTAGCAGCTTTCTGTTTTCCAGAGACTTCACTGCATGTGTCCAATGGAAACCCCCCCCCATCAAGTATTGGAATTAGTGATTTGGTGAATGATTGAAGTTTTCATTAGTCAAAGCCAAGGTCAGATTAAAAAATAGTTAGAAGAGATGCGATTGCTATTCATGGAAGTAATTAAAGACCTTCTCTTGATGGACTGCTGCTCTTGACAGGCAACAGTGTGGAGTAGCGGTTTTAAAAAGTGGAAGCATTTGCATTTTCAGGGAAGTGAAAAGCTTTCACTTGCAGGTATCTTAAGCGGATACATCATGCAAGGTATAACACCATCCCTTCTTTTAAGCTTTCTGAGAAAACACTGCAATGTTTTTAGCTGCGTGTGTATTCTGACTTTAATCAGATGTGAGAGTAATTGAGAGTTGTAACACCGGTGTTGTGCTGGTGAAAGCATAGATGAAGACTTCCCTACAATTCACACCTGTCTACTTGCAAATGAGACAGGCAATAATGTGCACTAAACAGATTAGGCTGCTTAATGAAGTCTGGTTGATAGGTCTTCACTACAGATAACTTCATCATCTTCTATAGAATCAATTAAGTCACTGCAGCACAGAAAACAATTGGTTGGTCTCGTGCCCCGCCTCTAAAACCTGTTCCCAACTTCATTGACTCATCTGTTTAGCTGGATATTTAATTTCCTGACGTTTATCACACTTTTGGGGCATTAATCTAGGGCCTTAGTATTTTGCTCGCTATATTGTGATAGAGAAATCGGGAGGGGAAGGGAAAACATTTAATTTAAAATAAAAATTAAAGACATTAGGATTTAGTTTGCCTTGTACGTGTCATAAAAATACTTTGATATGTTCATGTGACATAAACGGTGCTGCGTTTGCATCCATCATGGGAAACAGTAGTAATGGGTATTTCATAACCACCGTGCAACGCTAGTGCCACTTTCAAAAACACGGACGATAACAAACTAATTTATTCTCCAGAACACTTGCAGTCCCTTTCAATGATGTGCTCAAATTTCAATCGAAGCTCTGAAATATTGCTATAAACTACACAATAGTGAATTCTAGCATTATTATGTGTTGCAAACCTTTCAAGGGATTTTTTTTAGACATGAAACACACTTTATAGTGGGCTCTTAATATTTCAAATTCAGCTGTGTTATTGTGCAGTAATATCATATATCAATGACTCTCCTGTTGTGTTTTTATGACCGTTTGCTTGACAATATTTAGATCTAGTTACCTATCCCCCTGCCACGAAGCTAGATACGTTTTTAGTTTTTGTTTTAATTGCATAGTTCCCCACTGAGTGAGTTTTTAAAAGGGCTTTCCTTCATTACATATTTACATGGTGAAGTGATGTTTGCATTGAACGACTTCCATTCCTCTCAGTGGGGCTGTGTTTATTTTAAGATGCCAGTTTCAAAGATATCTGTTATTTCAGCCTGTCACCTACATCTCTGGGATTACATTCTGCCACCACAAAGGTTTTCTAAAGATGTTCCCCCGATTAGGCTGCCAGCAAAGACACAGGCGGGGCACTTCACTGTCAGACCCCAGTTTCATGCACTGTTTTTTTTTTTTTTGGATGCAGTTGCGTCGGCACAAGATACAGAGTTTCAGTTTGCCGGCCAAATAATTTGTTTGAAAATCTTGGCATGGCCTCAGTGGAGCTCCACTCCCAGCCCAGAGACTGAATTCCCCAGCAGGTGAAGAACAATTTCCATTCAGTACGTCTCCAGCTACATGTGTGTAGAAAATAATCTTAAATGACAAATTAAATAGTAACAACTGACCTTATACTTTGGGGGGAAATAATATATATTGTGTGTGTGTGTGATAATATATATTTATATTATATATACACATTTAAAAATGGTCTTACCAACATATATGTTTAGTTTTCCTCCAGATGTGTCTTCTTCAAAGTCCACCTTAACAGAGAAACAGATTATATTTTCAACAGAGAAGCTGAATTCTGTAATTGTAACATTAAACAAGTATACATATTCTGGTACCACACACACATATGAGGGTTATTTTATTTTCCATCTAGACAGGTTGGGCACCAACTATTACAGAAAAAGGCTGTGCAAGGCCGCAGATTGGTGCTGTTATTTCTGGTTATATAACAACAGAAAGAAAGAAAAGCACCAGGCATGCCCAGAGAGCTGTTGCGATTTTAAGTGGAGCTCGCAGTGTTGCCCTCCCTAGTGATGATAGATCTGTGTGAAATACAATACTGATTAAAAATGCATGTGTGGAGCCCTGAGAATAAAGTGGAGTTTAATCGCAGCCTCAGAAGTTTCTGTGCGAAGGCCTTTTCTAAAACCACAATTGTATATTTGCTGTGAACAGTGTAATAACACTTTCTGAAAACGACATGCTTTCAAATATGTCTTTACAGTCATGTGTGGCATTTATTTCTATTACAAGTTAAGATATTGCTTATAAGTAAATCCTTTATAAGACTGCATAATAAAATAAATCAAAACTGCTGTATTGTCACAGCATTCTGTGCATTATACATCACACAAACATACATGCAGACTTTTAGGTCAGATTATTATAAATAAATACTAATTTAGTGTCAGTGAAATACAATAATTTGCTTCTAAATTAATTTGTGACAGAAAATTAACAAAACTAACAAACAAACGTTTTCGACTCCTTTCAACTAACGTTAATCTATTTACAGTGTTACAAAGATGAAATTTAAAATTTTTCACCAGATGATGGTAATTATTAAGCACAGAAAAAGGACAGATTACATTTAGTATATTATTTTTGGACAGATCTAAAGAACTTAAACTAAAGAAACGGCTAAACGTTAGACATTGACACACAGGATCTTCTACTATGAAATTCATACCACAAAGTGTTGAAGCTAGATATTTGTATTTTTATGGATGCTGTTTTACCGAATGATAAAGAACCCTAGTATAATTGAGTAAACCCCTAATTTTAAACTAATGGTTATAGGAGATGAAATAGAATGCTGTTTTTGCAGGATTGCATGTTTTAAAGAATGAGATAATCAACCAACATCATGAACATTTGTTTATTTATTGATATACAGTCTTGAAGATAAATAACATTTATTATTGGGCAGATTTAATTGCACAGGAATTCATTGTTTGATTTTGTGCCGATGTGATAGAAACATGATTGCTGGCATCAGCCTGATCAGGAGAACCTGTCCCAGCCTCATCTTTTTGATCAAATGGTTCTGGTAGGATTATATAGTTTGGTCTTCTTAATGAATGGAAATATGAAATGTAATATCCTTATGAATATGATGTTCTGAATGACATTTAGGCACGGTAGAACACAGCACCTCCATATAGACTCCAAAGGTCACCATACTGGGGATAAAGGTCTGTCTAATATAGCAATGCATGCTTTAATCAGTCTAGAAATATATGATAATCAAGTACCTATTGAAAAGATGTGAAATTGAGATGTTATTTTCAACAGGAGCTGATGAGGCTGCAGGTACTGCTCGATGCATGGTGCAGGAGCAGGTAGATGTGTACATAGAAGAACCAGGAATGTGTGGAAGCGACATGTTTAGTATCGTGCCTCCAGAATTATGTTTGTTGATGTTGGCCGTCAATAGTGGGAGAGGCCACACGGTCACCATAAACTCCGGGAAGATGAAGCTGGCCTTTGGCTGCCTGTGCTGTAGTAATCCTTTTTACTTTACGGAAGTACACACAAATCTGTGACTTCACCATCGGTTGTGTTTTTCAAGTTTTGCAGAGTAAACAATAATATAAATGCTATTTCATTGTTCAAGAACAGGAATGGTACATCTGCTCTGGAAACAACTATTGCTATTGCTATTATTTATATGTAATAAATTGTTATTGATAATTTAGTAAGGATTAAAACTTTGACTTTTGTTAGTTTAGTTCATCGCTGAGTGGTTCAGATCTGGCAACTGCTGTGCTGCATTTACAATTTGACTAATGATGCGTTCCTAGCGATCATGTTCATAATTTGTGAACCATGGGAAGGGTGTCAAATTCAGAAAGACAAAAAAGTGATGACATCAGACATCTGTGTGTAGTGATCTGAAGAAAAATAAACCAATTGGCTTCTACATCATACATCATAAATCATAAATGACCTAATGCCAGCTTTAAAAAACAACACCCAAGAGCTCACCATTACATCCAGATATGTAAAAACAAGATTTGAACACTTGTGAATACACACCAGTCAACGGACCCAGATTTCTGTAAATCACGGAGAGCCAAGGAGAGCATTAATCCCATGATTTATGTAAATCCCACAATCACAGCAACCCCTGCTCCGATTCTGAACTGGAGTGTAAGAAGTCCAGCTTGGTGCATTTTCAGCAGGGTTTGGCTTTGTTAAACCACTTACAATTGGTGTTGTAGACATTGTGTTCTGATTATTTTGTCTATGTTTCTAGTAATAATTAGTGTAACCACAGAAATCGAGGAGTTCATTGAAAACTCATCAGAGTATATAATGCTGTTGAACATCATACACAGAGAAATTAGCTATTTCAGATTTCCAAAGGAAGGTGTGCTCAGCAAAAGAAATGAAAGGGAGGAAGTGATTGGCTGAACCTGTTGAAATCCACATATTATAATATACAAATATAAACCCAACATGCAACAATTTCAAAAGATTTTACTGAGTTACAGTTCACATAAGGAAATCAATCAATTGCAATAAATACATTAGTCCCAATCCTGCAGGTGAAGAAGTTGGATGTGGAGGTCCTGGGCACAATTTGCGAGAAAAAAGCTTTTTCTGAGTCTGGATTTTTCCGGGATCATTAATTTCAGCACTTTGCATGTTGTGTTTATATTTTTGATCAGTATATATACTACTAATATTGCTACTACTATACTACTACTACTACTAATAATAATAATACTGACTTGCGAAGTTTACATGTTTTTTTTTTGTTTGTTTTTTTACCTTACTCCATAAAATAAAATGCCCCTCTCCCTCTCGGCGTTTACATGGTTTTAGTTGATTGCACCCGGGACGAGCCATGCCATGCAAACTAGGTGCAAATGAGTTAAATGATATGTAAATTAGCTCAATTACCGCTCTTGCGCTGTTTTTGCAGGAAAATCCCCAAAAAGAGATTACATGCGCGAGAACACTGACGTCACCGAATCTGGGGCTCCCATGTGATGACGTGTTAGGACGGGTCACCTTGTTTCATACTTTGGTTTACTTATCTCACCCGAGTGGTTTTTCATAGTAGGAAACAAACTGCCATTATCCTGAAATACTCCACTGCTGACCATGAAATGTCCATCAGCAGCTTACTTTACCTTAAAAGCCACAATTAACTGAACAGTTGTTTTGCACATTGAAAATGCGGTCATTAAGGATATATATGACTATCTCTGTAGCATTTACACGGGCAATGTGGGTTTATACGTGGAAATTACGTGCTTTTCCCGTGTTCTCATCATGTTTAGCTTATTGGTAGATTATAATATGTATTGTCCTTGAATTCTGAGCTACACTGATGTGCATAATAATGCAATGAGATACAAAGTGACTCTTATTAAGTACATTACCAGAACATACAACAGTCATATTGATAGACAGATAGAGAGATAGATGTGATTTATTTACACATTTAAGTGACTTCTGTATACTCCTAGAATAAATCTGATTTTACAAAACCATGATAGCCTGATTCACATATAAGACTCTGTAGTGTGTGCTGACAGAACAAGTGCATTGTATTCAGTGATTTCTATTAATTATGCATTTAACAGCAGAATGCTTGCTTTGCAGTTGATGCCATTGTTGTGTCTGTGACTTCACATTTTTCATCTGACACTATAAACCTGTGACATTCACACTTTACTGTGCTGGTACCCTAGAGCATCCTCAGACCCATGTTGAAGGAGAGGTGCTGTTGTATCATTAGGCAAATTCTTGTTTATATAATAATAATGATGATTAGTGTTATTTAATAAATTATTCAGAGACAATGTAAGTGAATATAAAATATATGATCAGAGTAGATCTCAAAATCCTGCTCTCATTAAAGCCTGATTTCTCAGCAGGAGCCTCTATGTACATCTTCCTGTGAAGGTTTCTGCCACCAAACTCCTCTGCATCACAGAAAGACAACAAAACGCCGACGTGAACACTGTCCCCAAGCCCTGTGCGTCACTTTGTTAACTGGCCACTGCCATCTAAACCTTCCCTCTGGAATGAACTTCTTTATGGTAAAATGAAATAAAATAAAGGTAAGTAAAAGTAAATAGATTTTCCTATTGAAAGTTATTACTTTAGGAATGAAGGAGATAGGTATTGATCTGCTTCATCCTTAGCCATTACAGTCAGGTCTACAATCACAGCACAGTCTATTCCTCTGCAAACAGCCATTTTCTCCTCGGCCTGGGATCCCAGGGAGAATTGGAAACAGTAAAAGGTTTGTAAAAACATTTTTTCTGTCCTTCTTATGGGGACAATTTATATTGAAGTGGCTGTTCCTTCGATTCACGCAGCCGGTATTGATTCTCACCTTGTTTGTTGTAACAAATCTCCCTTTCCATCAGTGTTTCACTGCACATAAAATATTGCTTTTTCCTTGGGCAACTGAAAACGAACCCATTGTTGCAATAAAAACAGTATCTTCATGGATGTATTTCGATCTGTAGATATATACAGTTCCAATTAATGCAATATTCACATAATCATGAATGTGTGTTAGTGTGATATGACTCTGATATTATTTTGACAGTATTCATTGCACACTAGTCCCTAGTGTTGATAATTAAAAAATAAGTGAAATGGCACAACATTATGTATTATATTAACGTAGATACCCTATCAGTTGACATTTTGAAACAAGATGCTGTATAGGGATATAACTTAATCAAGCTTGGGTTACTATTTTGATATCTCTAGTTCTGAACAAGGTGGATGCTGTTGTATGTTTTATTAGAACATTATCCCTTAAGCTCTGTATTACTTTTAAATGAAGAACATCCAGACATTTAACGTACTTTCTTGAAGCTTTCGACAGTGAACCCGTTGATACAAAGTTTGTAAAATAAGACAGCTAAGGACAGCAGTTGATTTGGTCACAGAGGTGTGCCTATGTGGCAGTCTCATCAGAGAAAATATCTCCCTGTGATCTTTGAATGGTTCATTATACAATGTTGCCGTCCTCCTCAGACGTGGGCCTGGATACGATTCCACTGCTTGACGCTTTCCAAAGGTACATCTGGTACAGAACGATGTGCCATGAAGTGAGGCATGTGGAATTTGATATTGGTGGAACTGGAAGCGCCCAGAAGCCACTCATAGCCATTAAATATTTTTTAGGGCAGCGATTGGAACATTTATTTCTTATTTGGTACTTTGCGTCCTTTTTCCGATGTGAAGTGTGATATTTATGTGTATTGATGTGTCTGTCTTGGTACATTAAAAGTAAATGAATCCCTGTTAAGTTAGTACTTGCGGGAAACCAATTTCTTACATTTTTATTTATAGAGTTGAATGTTGTTAGTTATTTATGTTGTCTGGACTAAAAACAACTCTTGTAACCCTCTGTCAGCACTTTAAAATTAAACAAGTCACACTTGGCATCTGCACATCATTTAAACATAAAACGGGTGGTTATATTAAAGATAATCGCTGTACAGTTGCTAGTTGCTAGATTTTGTTCAAGCAGGTGCAAAAGGCCCGGACCATGATGCTGTAAATGTAATTCAAAACTCATTATGTCAACAAAATGTCTAGCCAGATAACCTTTAATGCCTGACCTTGAGAAAACACAGAATATGGCACGATACAAGCATACCATCATTTTGAAAACAGAAAAGGGAATAGTATATCCTTCTATATAGAGTTCTGTGTTAGTTTCAAAATTAAAACTGAGAAACACTAGATCTCATGAAATATTGTCCAGGTTTACCTTTTTTTGTGTTGTGGTGGTTGGAAATTCTCCTCAAAATACAGCTTTGAAATGTTAACTACAATCTTAACATGTTATTTAAACCACAATAAGCATCAATTTATCTGAGCAGCACAATTAAATCATGTTTTGTTAATTATCGGGATCAATTAGAAGGTTTGAGAAAGTTACTTAAATTGGTTGCTGAACCTCTTACACATCCATCACATGACGCTTTTCACTTTAATAATCAGAAGTGTAGCACAATTATATTTGGCAGAAATACAATATTAACACCCAGTTTTACATCTGCAATACAGACCCTTTTACCTGTGAGAGGAAAAGCCGTGTTGCCAATCATTAATGTATTTTGAAGACCAGGGGAAAAAACTAGTAAAGTGGTTCACAGTAGTGGGTCAGCCTTGTCTTGCCAAGTTTTAATGGTCATAGGAAATAAATATAAAATAGTAAAAATTCCTTCTAATATCTTCTGACATCTCTGGAATATGATTTGACAGCAATGAACATCTGCAGAAGTTACTGTTATCATAAATACAGCCATACAGAGCTACTGCTTCTGATGCAGAGAAGATTAGGTTACAACTCGGGAATATTTATGCATTTCTTGCTTGGTACAGTAAGAAGTAGGATGTGTTTTAGGTTTTGGTTTATATTATACAGCATTCCAACAAACTCACAATGTCATGTTTAAGAAAAAGGGACCACTTCTACAGTATGTATTTCACAAAGAAAACCTATGTACTTTTAGCGTTTAGACTTATATCAATATGTGTGGCACATATAATAAATAACAGCAGTAAACTATTTCAATTGAGTATGTGAATTAAGACCCCCCAAAATATGACAGGCTAATCATGAGGCGTGTTTAGGATAAAGATATTGTTAACAGCTATGTGCTCTGTTTAATGAGCTTTTCATCATTTTTTTATTTAAAATGACATCTGAGTTTGAACGGTTCCTTAAGCGTATATGAAAGGCACATGTCTTGGTAGGCTGGATTTTGAAGTGCTAAATATTTAAGAACATTAGTGCCAGCTGATCCTAATGTCTCTTTACAACAATAATAATAATAATACATTCAACGTGAAATGAAATACGGGGTTGCTGTCGGCCATTAGATACCATATTAGGGATTTGATTACATGAAAACATCAACCCACATAGCAATTCTGCGTTTGCGAAAGCCTGCTGTTAAATGACACGTTCAGAATTCGTGATGAGTTGATGGGGGTTGAAGTTTTGATTTAATCCAGGCCTAGGTTAGACATTCTGGTGCACATTAGTAAATTACCCACTGAACCAATTTACAGCCGCCTTCCCCATTGTGTTTGATCTGTTGGTGAACACTTGTTGTAAAATAGCGACATGAAAAGAGCTTTATGCTGAGGAAACTACTCGCATTTATAACTGGTTACTGTCAGACCGTTGTTTTAAAGTCCCCAAACAAAACATTTTATTTAAAGTAAGGATCCAAATCTATCCTTATACATCTAAATATGAATGTGATGTGTGTGTGTGTGCGCGTCTATATACAGTGAGGGAAAAAACTATTTGATCCCCTGCTTTTGTGCGTTTGCCCACTGACAAAGAAATGATCAGTCTATAATTTTAATGGTAGGTGTATTTTAACAGTGAGAGACAGAATAACAACAACAAAATCCAGAAAGACACATTTCAAAAAAGTTATAAATTGATTTGCATGTTAATGAGGGAAATAAGTATTTGACCCCTTCGACTTAGTATTTGGTGGCAAAACCCTTGTTGGCAATCACAGAGGTCAGACGTTTCTTGTAGTTGGCCACCAGGTTTACACACATCTCAGGAGGGATTTTGTCCCACTCCTCTTTGCAGATCCTCTCCAAGTCATTAAGGTTTCGAGGCTGACGTTTGGCAACTCGAACCTTCAGCTCCCTCCACAGATTTTCTATGGGATTAAAGTCTGGAGACTGGCTAGGCCACTCCAGGACCTTAATGTGCTTCTTCTTGAGCCACTCCTTTGTTGCCTTGGCTGTGTGTTTTGGGTCATTGTCATGCTGGAATACCATCCACGACCCATTTTCAATGCCCTGGCTGAGGGAAGGAGGTTCTCACCCAAGATTTGACGGTACATCGTCCCTTTGATGCGGTGCAGTTGTCCTGTCCCCTTAGCAGAAAAACACCCCCAAAGCATCATGTTTCCACCTCCATGTTTGATGGTGGGGATGGTGTTCTTGGGGTCATTCCTCCTCCTCCAAACACAGCGAGTTGAGTTGATGCCAAAGAGCTCGATTTTGGTCTCATCTGACCACAACACTTTCACCCAGTTCTCCTCTGAATCATTCAGATGTTCATTGGCAAACTTCAGACAGGCCTGTACATGTGCTTTCTTGAGCAGGGGGACCTTGCGGGCGCTGCAGGATTTCAGTCCTTCACGGCGTAGTGTGTTACCAATTGTTTTCTTGGTGACTATGGTCCCAGCTGCCTTGAGATCATTAACAAGATCCTCCCGTGTAGTTCTGGGCTGATTCCTCACCGTTCTCATGATCATTGAAACTCCACGAGGTGAGATCTTGCATGGAGCCCCAGACCGAGGGAGACGGACAGTTATTTCGCACCAACTGTTGTCACCTTCTCACCAAGCTGCTCCCTTTAAGAGAGTGCTCCTAATCTCAGCTCGTTACCTGTATAAAAGACACCTGGGAGCCAGAAATCTTGCTGATTGATAGGGGATCAAATACTTATTTCCCTCATTAACATGCAAATCAATTTATAACTTTTTTGAAATGCGTTTTTCTGGATTTTTTTGTTGTTATTCTGTCTCTCACTGTTAAAATACACCTACCATTAAAATTATAGACTGATCATTTCTTTGTCAGTGGGCAAACGTACAAAATCAGCAAGGGATCAAATACTTTTTTCCCTCACTGTATGCACAAAGTGCATTTTGGCCAATTTAATTTTAGATCTTTTAGGCAGTTTTAATATTTGACACGAGTATTAGATCTATAGGGTGATGTTAGACGGTTGTTCTTGTTAACAGTAATTCTGGTGCCCTATCTGTTCTCTATATGGATTACAGATAATAAAAAGATAATAAAATATGTGTATGATCTAAATTTCTTATTGATAAATAGTGGCCTCATTATATTCCCTTTGACTTTAGGTAAACAAAAAATAATATATTTTTTTGTGTAATAAAAATAATAAATTATGTCCCCAGGGAATATATTTCCTTTTTAATGCATAGCAAATAAAATTAAATAAAAAGAAATGCAACAGAACAAAAAATCTACATGAATTCATCACACTGGTAGACTGAAGAGTAAATTGAAGCTTAGAGGAAGTGTAAACTGAAAGGGTTTTCAGCGCAAGCTGTGTTCACCATACCAATGCATGAACGTCATATTGAATTAATAAAATATTATATGAAATCCTTATGTTTCCCAATTAATGAATTACTGGTTCAAACACAATTTGAAAGCAAATAATGCGAAGTTATCATCTTTTATTTTTAATACACGGAAGAATGTGCTTTATTAGTTATATAATCATTAATTTAAATGTGTTTATAACATTTTTAGCCACAAGCTTTGTTTGCAAATACCCCATGGTCAGTTTTAACAAATATACGGCTCTGTAACTCTAGCTCTGTACAGTGGTTTTCCCTCAGAGCAGAGTGTGATTTTAGAACATGACAAACAGTACGTATTCGAGGATCCAATGACCACAAATGCAGGTATCGTTGATAAAAAGAAAAGTATCTTCTGCCAATGTACACTAATTCTCTTTGTTACATAAGGCCATGATTGTAATAGATGAGGTATGAGGTGTTTACACACACAGAGGCTATATAAATGTAATGAAAGGACAGGCAGTGTGTTTAAGAAAAGCTTATTGATATGACAAAGCTTTTAAAACAATTGAATACAACTATTTTGTGTGTGGCAGGTTTCAAATAGATCTGAGGATCGTGTTAATATTTCACACCACTGCGACGGAGCAGGAATTCTCACAAAATACACCAAGTCTAATAAAGTGAGGGAAGGCATTGTGGGTAGAATAAGGCGAAAAGCATGTTTTCACTAAATTGTATTTCAAAGTTAGAACTAATATTTACTTACTCCATGCGTGCTGATTATATGTCAATGTCCACCGTTCTTAACCCTTTTCCCAAAGAGATGTGATTTGTGTAATTGCATGTCAAGAGTTGTTCTTTCCTTAATTTCTGTGTGAAGTCGCGGTGACAGCTTCCCTTTGCAGAAACAGTGGCATGCAGATTAAGCTGACTTTATTTAGATCTACATTTTTGCAAGCAAGGACACTTAAATAATTACATTTTTTTTTTTTTTTGCAACTTTTATTGACTATACGGCGGGATAAAGTCTAATCTTACTTGTTTTAAATGGTATACGGCAACCAAATGCCATTAATAGAGTGTTACATTTCTTATTTCCTTAAGATAAGCAGAGCTTACAGAGATAAAGGAAACAGGTATAGATTCAGGGACAGCGGCTAGCAATATCTAGTGGACTCATGCTTTCCCCCTGCCAAAATATGTGGAGGCATGCGTGGATTGTACTAGATTAGCAAGATGGGCTTTTTTCCGTGGCATTAGCTGAGTATCTTAGCAACAGGATCATGCCAGATTCTAGCCGCGCTCTGTGGTGGTGCATGTAATATCCTGGACATAATCTGTCTTTTAATTTTCCTTGGATTGTAGTGATATTACAGATACATGTGTTCAGTTATAGATCTTTATTTAATAAGAAGAATGCGTTAGTTGAAGATTTGTTCTGTGTCAGAAGTGGACAGCTCACAATAAGATTCAGCTTAGGCACAGCCTTGTCTTCTGTTTAAGATTGACAGGAGTCTTACCACCTTCATTAAGCTTTGCTGCTTAGTTCATATCTTTGATCTGAGGAAATAAAAAATGCTGCCGGAATTCATAATAACGAGAGTGTCATTTGGAGTCAAATAGAATGCAAATTACTCGTACAATTGAAATGTCATCTTAAACATGCCGCGATATGCAGCGCCTCTTTGGAATAAGTCATTTAGAGTAATATCATTGATTTGGAACTGCATTAATCCTTCTTCATTTTCTTTGGCCTGTGAGGTTTAACGCTGGAAATACAGAAAGGACAGATTCCGACACGCGCAGGTGTCGCACGCTCGCTTTAACCGTCGAGTGACCGAGCTGCAGCGAAGGCTGCGGCATCCAACTTTGTTCATCCATTGGTTCGTCTGCATCTCTCCATCTCCCTCGCTCACAATCCTTCTCTCGCGTTCGGAAGGTGCAGTGGTACGAGGACATCAAGGGGTTCCTGCGGGAGAGATGCAGTTTGGATCCCAGCAGGTTCGGCTATATTGTCAAACACTGAGCCTGGCTAACGTGGGAGGAGTAAATCACCAACCGCTCTGGGCAGCATGGAAGAGAGACCAATACAATATCTAAATAGTGACCCCCATTAGAGCAGGATAGATTGTGCCTAACCAAGGCAATAAGGAGATGCTCAGCAATTAGGAGAAAAACTCTGAAACAAGTGGGGTGTCTTCAGGTTACGCGAATTAGAGTGCAAAGTAGCTTAATGACATTAACTCAAGCATGGGCATCTTTTTTGTAGTGAAGCACCATTGCACACACAAAACAAGGGTTCTCAGTCAACAACTTTGGGCATCACATCAGGAAGAAGAGGTGACAGAAAAAATTGAGCAAATTTGCAAAGCCTGTGATCTAAGAAGCAGCACAGGAGGCTAATTGACTTCAGTGTGCATAAACTCATTTTTATTTTCATGATAATGCCATTTCTTTATGAAGGCTCCACTATTCGCTATTGTCTCTCTATCCCTTAACAAAGTTACATTAGGAGTTCCACCGCAGGCATTAAGATGATTATTGTTTCCTTGTTCGGCAAGAGAGGTTCAGCAAAGTCTGACTGAAGCTTATCTTCAAGGCATTCATTCAGTGTTTAATGACTTGTGCTTTGCCCAATGAGAAAAGGCATATTCAACCCCATTGATTTCCACTCCATGTTTGCTGCAGAAAACACTTGCTATGTAATTTAGATTATTTGTATTATGCTTCACAGTGATCAATGTTATGTACACTACCAGGTTTTATAATTAATTATTGCATTTGATTTCAGTTTCTAGTAGATTTAAACTATAATGTATTCATTTATTCAACTTTCATATCTCTTTCAGTGTCTGTTTATGTTCATCATTTCAATGCTGTTGACTCAGTTTTCCTTATATTATCCAATTTTAGGAGCTCGCCTCATCCCATTTCCTCTATTATGTTCTCCCTATGTATTGTAGAGCTTTGAATGGGTTATTGTATTGTTCTGTATGCCGACAATGCTCCCCATTCATAGATACAGCTTTGTTGAGATCTGCACAAAATATGAGTGTATTATGAATCGTGTCGGGCAATTGCAGTGGACCAGATGAAACGTTGATCATTTTTATTATTTCACGATTTAGTTTGAGTTACCTTTGCTGTGATTTTGAAGTGGGATGCTTCCTCCGACATGTACACGTGCACACAGAATCATTTCTATCAGTCATGTGTCCGGGCTCTTTGCTGTATTTAAAATTCCTTCAATCATGTAAAGGTTTCCAGTCTCTGAGGTGATATTGCAGTCCCACTACATATCGCAGCCATCACGATGCTTGACAGTCAGTACACTGAACTTTACGTTGCCTATTCCTCTATTTGTGGTTTGCGCAGTGTTTCAGTGTCATTGACTTGTTCTTTTGATTCATCTATATTTGATTTATGTTTTGTATTTTAATTCACTGCACCGATCATTCTGTTTACGTCACAAAACATTGACATTTGCAGTTGAATTTAAACCGTTCTTTTCTGACACGCGTTGAACAGAAAAGTTAAATGGTTATATTAAAAATATGCAAATAGAGTTGTAAAGTAAAGTAAAGAAGGTCAAAATAAGGGCCAGCTATGCGCCATTGAAATTATTTTATGCTACTGCTCTCACATATGTGATTAAAACTTTTTTTTTTTTTTGCAGAGTTTCTGCTTGCTCGATATAGGTGGGCGAATTACCTGCTAGCAGAAGGAAATGTCAGGTCAAGCTCCCTACCTTCTTTGGGTGTAATATTGGGAAACACAAAGGCTCCTGTGCTTGTGTCAATCACATGGCATCTGAACTTACGTGTCATACTCTTGTATTGAACAAGAATATCACACATAACCTGCAAAGAAGTAATCGTGGAACCCTCTCAGTCCAGGACAGTGCTGAGATAATGTGGCGTACTGAGGAATTTCCAGTTGTTTCTACCAGGGTACTCAAATCATTGCTTATTGTATGTTTTTACTTGCCTGTTCTTGTAATCCAATGTTATATTTTCTTTTGAAATGGATAATAAACGTTTGCATAAATCGTGGTATATTTTTTATTCTTTACTGGG
Source organism: Amia ocellicauda (assembly GCF_036373705.1). Lineage (NCBI taxonomy): Eukaryota > Metazoa > Chordata > Actinopteri > Amiiformes > Amiidae > Amia > Amia ocellicauda. The sequence continues at coordinate 32,015,743 of NC_089862.1, read as the reverse complement.
AATTCAGTAAGATTTACAGGTGTTCCAATAATAGTGACCAACTTTATATATAGACATATAGACACACAGACGCACGTTATACAGAACCTACCGAATGCCTGCCCCAGGGACATTTATAATGTTTCCCCAGATCGTTTCCCCAAATGAGCCAAGGCCATCTTTTTTTCCCATCTCAGGTTAGATTGTTTTAAAGGACCCCAGGTCGATTGGAAGCATTCAGAAGGAGCTCCATATTTTTTTCTGAACGGCATCCCCACGGGAGCAGGTTGTTAGCTCCAACTGCCCTCCTATGAATAGGGCCTTAAATTGTGAGAGGGATAAAATGCGATGGTGAGTTGACTGGGCTGCTGCAGATTCCCAGGTAGATGTCAGAAAAATTATCTGTGTGAAAGCCAGTGCTCTGATCTAAATACTAACAGTTGGGTTAAATGTTTCCAAATGTTATTTCCCCTTTATTAAATATGATTGTGGACTCTCTAATATGCTCTTTAGAGACATTTTGTTTATGCATTTGTATAATATATTTTATTTAAAAAGTATTACAGCTCAAATGTATAATGATTACACTGCAAAATGTATATAGCATAATTAATTAAATTAAAATAATGAAATGGTGGTATTAGTTTGTATAAAAATGTATAGTAGTGCAATGTATGGTCTTCAATAGGTCATAGGAAAATAAACATGTATTTATGGGATGGAATAATTGAGGCATTGCAATGTTAAAGAATATCTCAAGCAAACTGTTTACCTTGACCCTATAACCTATCAGACGTTGTTTTACGACTTTGTAACCAAATAGCCCTCTGTCTGTTATGCAGATATCACGATTTTGTGATACTGAGTTTCACAAGCATGGGGGGAAGAAGCATTAAAATATGTATTTGAAAAACTACCCATGGTTACCATGGATGAAAATGGATGTTAATTGATGTTTAATATACATTCTTTAACCATTTTTCACTGAAACAGTAGACCATTCTGATAATTTATATCTTGTTCAGCGAGTTTCAAAAGACATAAATTCTCTGTGTTCTACACAACGTAATTTAATCTGACTTTAATGTTGCACAATTAAACTGGTATATATAATTTATACTCCATTGCAGCAAAGGTTTTTTTCCCAAAAGGAGGTACAGTAATATTTTATTTTTCTAAGCACATTGAACAGCAGAGAAAACATTGTGGTTGAGAAATGGTCCTTTTCTGAATTGGTTAATAAAGCATGAACATGAATTTGAAAGCCCACAAAATCAACACTATGACGTTTTAATGTAAGTTTAAGTGTTAATGGATATTCACAATGTGTGTGTGTGTTTGTGTGTTTAAGAAATGCATTTCTAATATTGTACATTTGTGTTGCACTGTAGCTGAGCAAAGTGATATAACATTGATTACATTGTTTGACAGTTTCATTAAATTAATAGCCAGTTAGAGACGTGGAAGTCACCCACATTTTTACAATGTTTAGTAAGAAGGTGTGGGAGAAATTCGCTCTGAGAGTATGAGAGACCTTATCCTTACCCTCAGTCGATGGCACCACCAGATGATATTTAAACACAGACCAGTGCTATTTGGTTAGATCAATTAAACTGTCAGATCATTATCGCGGACAAATATGACATAAACTATGAGATTACTGACAAATACACATAGTGTTGAAGAGCATTAATGGAAAAGTAAATTATCCTGCAGTCAAATAAAGAGATTCAACATGACGAGAAAATTTTCTTTCCTCTTTTTTTAATACGAATTATTCTAAATATAAAAGCAAAACCTCACTTTGAGGACCCCTGGATATGTTACCCCCCTTTACACTATATCTGTATTAATTTAACACTGCAGTATAGATTTTCATTTTTAAATTAGCCTTCTTGGCCATGTGCGGTCTTTTGGGATGACATCTGCTCGTTTTTCTACATGGAGCCCGGTGTGTACAGAATAATCATGTGACTTATACAGGTTACAGTAATAACACATGGAACTCAAATATATATTCTTTGAAATTAAAGACTAGTGCCTGATGCCATTGCTACTGTAATTGTGACTTTTATAGTTTGAGGGCCATGCGCTGGTGTGCAGATGATTCAACAATGACATGCTGGACCTGGGCACATTCAGGAGGCCCTGGTGGGCCATATTGGCAGCTCCTTTTGATCTGACAGCTGGGCTTCATTGATGGAGTTCATCTGACAACTGACTGAACACTTTAGTGTTGAGATGCCAAACCTTAACAGTGTGGGACTGGTTTTATGGCATCATTAAGGGGATTCTCAACTGTGAATAAGGGGTCTGTGTGTTCATCACTTTAAGGAGTGGGGGAAACTGATGGTTGGCCATTCATAAACATGATCAAGGTGATCATTGGGGAATACTGGTGAGAATCATCATGGATTAAACACAAATTAGATATTAAATCTATCGCTTGAGATTGTACCTTTTTGATGCAATGATGGAATAACATACAGAGGCTTTACAAAACAAGGAGTTACGCTGAGGCTCTGTATTGCAGAATTGGTAAAATAATGTTTGATGGTGTGTGTAATATATTTTCAGCTGCGATTCCTCTTCTTTATGTAATGTATATGATGAGTTAATCACTTCATTAATCACTTACATTAGAGCACCTGGATTGACACCTTGGTGTTTCTGATTCATGACCAACTACATCAGTCATATCATTCAGATTTGCCCATGAATGTGACAGGCTTTAAAAATCTGCTAATGATATGCATTTCTTTAGTTTTTGTTACAGTGGTAAAATGTATCATCCTATTTGTAAAGATTAGCTAGCTACACAAACATCTGAAGACAGCGGGGTTAGATGCTTTGTGCCGGGCCGATGTATGAGACACAGCAGAAATTTGTAACCACAGAAAAGAGTCAGCCGAAAGCCACGGAGCATTCTTTTGCTTTCTTCAGATCCATATGTCCTCTGCCAACATTTTTTTTTTTATCATATTATTTGCAACATATGAGCAGGCAAACTAAATATAGCCTTTACAAAGAGGGAGGATGTTTCTCTAAACGTTTCTATTGTTTAGACATTGTCAAACATGTGCCCCAGAGTACACAGGATTGCAATCTATCTTTTGGATACCAAAATGGTTAAAATTATATATTTTAATTACTTGCATGTTAGTTTTATTCAGTTATTACAATAATGAGGTAATGGTGAGTCCATTCTGTGTTATTAAGCAACTTGTTTGTGCTTAATGCGGGCATATTGATCATTCAGAAGTAAAAATTTGCCATAACTATTGAATTCATAAGTGTAAAGCAATAACAGTATGTGAATGAGCACAGCAAAGCAGCACAGACACATGTAGTGTTTATTCACAACTGTTGAATTTCAATACACTAAATGACTTTGGGATGATACTTAAAATATGAAAGAATAAAAAAAATACAAGGTCTGTGCGAATGCTGGTCTGAGGTTTTCAATCTGAGTATTTTATTAGGGATTTCAGTCATAAGGGAACCCCGTAACAGCAATCGAGTGCTTGAGTATCAAATCCATATCGCCATAAAATTTATGGGGAATACAATATTAAAGGCAAACAGGGCACAGTATTCTATCAGGATCTTTGTTTAATAGAACAGAGAGGACGATATACTACCGAGGTTCATTTCTAGTGTTCATATATATATATATATATATATAATAAATAAAAAAGCTTTCAACTAACCTGAAACAGCAGTTTATAAAATATCAGAAAGATGTATAGGCATCTAAATTATAGAGTGCATTTTTATCATTTTATCAAAGAGGGAAGCACAATCGTCTAGTTTCTGATATCCTTTAATGCATGTGAAATATGCAATAATAGTGGGAACCTGAGCTTAATGCGTTTTCCAGAAACTGCCGTAACTAAGAATACACTTGCATCATCATTGGCTTCTAGTCTTCCTTTGCCGTATTGGATTTGGCAGAATGTCTCTGCAGAGGAGAAAACGAGAGAACAAAGTTAATTGGAAAACTTTGCTAGGGCCATTGTACTACACTGTCAGCCAAATGCGTGTGAATAGTGCATTTCAAAGCAACATTTCTTTATTTTCCATGCTCAAGAAGGAACTTCATAAATGGAGAAAATCCTTCCAATTGATATAAATGACAGCATAACAAATGGCAACACTAAACAGCCCCTGACTGTCTGATTTTATTGGGGCAAGTAACACTCTGGGTTTGATTTATTTAAGCAGGGTAGAATTTGATAAAATATGTATGTGAAAGTTGCCGTGTTATCAGATGGCTGGCTTTTGGGACACATTTATTCCGTGCTGCAGATTCAAGTTCCATGCTGTTATAATAAAAAAATCGGACAGCTGTGATTTCAGATTAAAGATTTTTCATTCACATTCCGATCCTGATTGCTCGGCGCAGTCTTTCTATTACCTTATTGTCAATAGCAAGTGTTCATCCTTCTGGGAGCCATTCAGCAGCCAGCTGCCATATTATTTGGAGACAGAACATTTGTCTAAGTCTAGTCGTCTCAAGTACAGTTTCTTCACAGGGAGCAAGGATGTCTCCAACACTAACAGTAAAATGACAGAAAGGAAGAAAAAAAAAACAACAGCTGAACTCCCAGTACCTAGCTTACATTTCATCCTATCTAAGGGGCGGCTGGAAAATCATTTTACTTTGAACCGCTCTTCCTAGCATAAATCGTGAGGAACTACACAAAACAATGTGCACTGCAAAATAAATCATCATCATCCCTTCTCTCATTCACAAAGACACAAAATTATTACTGGCAGTATTCTTCATAAATGTCTTCCCGGGTTGAAAATGTTTTCTGTACGTCTCTGCATACATGGGGCTTGTCCAGGAATTTTTCACACCATTGTTGAGTTGTTATATCCTAAGTCTCATAAAGATTCTCCAGGGGGCACTTCTCTCTGGCTATATTTGTGAAATTCTGTCCTCAATTTTATGAGAAATAGTATAGTGCAGTGAGTGTGTGTATGTATATCTATATACAGACGGGTGACAAATTAAAGGAAAAACCTGAATAAATGAGTGGAGGAACATAACGAATGCAGATGCCTCCAAACAGTTGTACTGCATGATACAATTAAGCAATTAACATCCTATCAGACTCTGTGGCATGTATACAAATGCTGAGCAGGCCCAGTTGACCTCGATTTTGGATCAAGATGGCAGTGCATAAACCCTTCATTACAAAGACAAATACACATATGAGAGTTCAGTGGTGCAAAAACCATAGGCACTGGTGTACAGAGATGTGGAAAAAAGTAATATGGTCAGATGAGTCATCCTTCACCATATTCTGGACAAGTGGGCAAGTGCATTAGTGGGACACTAAGAGAACAGGACAGGTCTGACTGCCTGACCCCTACAGTGAGGGGGTCCGGAGGCTCTGTTATGCTGTGGGGGGCATTTTCCTGGCATGGTTTGGTCCACTTGTCCCCTTAGAGTGAAGGGTCACTGCAAATCATTACAAAGTTATTCTGAGTGATCACCTTTATCCTATGGTGACACATTTCTCTCCTGATGGGAGATCCAGGATCTCCAGGATCCACAGGGCATGAGGGTCACTGAATGGTGTGATGAGTATTAAAATGATGTGAATCATATGCTCTGCCTTCGCAGTCACCAGATCTCTACCTAATTGAACACCTATGGGAGATTGTGGACCGACATTTTAGACAGCGCTCTCCACCACCATCATCAAAACCCCAAATGTTATGTTGGTTTTTCCTTTAATTTGTCATCCGTCTGTATATATATATACACACACACATCATCATCAGCTTAGTCTTAGAGTACCAGTTGAACATTAATTCAAATGCTTAGTAATTACTGAAAAAGAGCTCTCTCCTTGAAGGGAACATTTCAAAATAGAAACAATTATGCACAGGTCATCTTGAAACTACTGGAATTAATTTGGAGTAGGCGGAGTACACATTTGATATAATTTCTCTATGGCTGTTATTATGATAAGAAGGAAAACGATATGTTGCAAATGCCCCCTGCATATCTGAGAGAGAAAACACCACCCAAAGGGGAAGGGACATCGCTCGTTAACATGGGAACTCATGAACGTATTGTCACGTATTGTCACTCAGGCAGACCCCTCCCCCCTCTGCCTGCTCTTACTCATACGAAGTGAAGGAACGTCCTGTGCAATGGAGCGATGGGGATGTGAAAGTCCTGCAGATCCACCGTGGTGAAGCAATGGTGCACTGATTGAGTTGCATTGCTGGGAATAGCCGACAAAGAGCTCTATGTGGTGGAGGAACTGATATTAATACAACTATTTATAATCAGCCCAGCGCAATCAGTATAACAATGCAATTGTCTGCTGAATTAATACGAATAATATTAAGACAGAGAAAAAAAGGCTTTTTGAGCTTACGAGTCAAAGCCCCAGTGAACAGAAAAAGAGGCAGAGTCGCTGTTAAAGCAGGAAGGAGGTGTGTTTTTTTCTCAATAGGAGTTACAGTGATTCCCCCCCCCCATTGCTCACTGTGGAGTTTTGAGCAATATCAATTGGATATCTCTTGCCTCAGAAATACAGCAGCTAATTATATTTTTTCTTCATCCTTCTAGCTGTATCCGATGATGAATGAGGATTATTGTATAATTACTAAATTGAATATTTTCTCTCTGATAAAAAATACAAATAGATCTTGATTAGTTAATATGCCAGGATACTAGTATAATATACTAGCATGATATCTTTCAATATTTGAATGCAGAAAATAGTAGCACAAAGCCTAAAATTACCCTTATGTTGTTGTAGGTATGGTAGTTGTAGTTTTATTTCATAGGGTCTATGAGTTCTATAAACAAATTTGATTGGTACTAATTTCCTATTAAGAGATATAAACCTTTCCAATCCTTCAACAATATTTATATCTCAAGACATTTAAGCTCCCATCTCTGTGCTGACCTTTACGTTTCTATAAAGTTGTGCCAGCAAAGTTAATGACTGGTTGGGAAGCAAATGTTAAATGTGTTCCAATTTTAATTACTATTTTGATCCATAAAGTAAATAACAGCATCGATCAATAAAGGCTATCAGGACAATTCCAATAAGAACACTAAAGCAGGATTGAAGGCATAATAAAGTACAAAGTCTTCCTCTTTGATTTCCCTCTCAAATGTGAAAAGAAAGAAATAAAGTGATTTTCTTTTTTTTTTTTCTAGGATAGGCTGAATATAGCCTGGCATTGAGCTGCTGTTTACTGTAAACAAACGTAACAGGCCTCTGGAGGCTAATGGGACCGGTGATTAGTGTTTGCAAATCTCAGTGGGAGCTGGTGGGCTTCTGGACATTGATGAGTTTGGGCTGTGGGGGGATTGCGCTCGTGGGGACTGTTAGTTCGGCCTGATTTCTGAAGAGAATGGCAGGATTTTCACAAAAAGCTATAGTAGAGTTCTTTAGGTAATATCCCCCGACCTGTGCCCCTGACTTTAAATCCTTGCTGAATACAAAATCCATGTTGTGCTTTCATGCTTATTTATTAATTTATTTGTTTGTTTGTTTGTTTATTAGTGTTATTTACTTCTATAATTTTTAATGTGTTTATTAATGTATATGTGAATGTTTAAATATGTATTTTAATGTGTGTTGAGAAGTTTCCCTGATGCACCACGATGATTATGCTTCTTGAAGCCTCTATGGGATAGGAGATGTGACATTTACCACATTTCTCATGGGGAAATCTAATTGAGAAATTGAACATAATTAAAAATTGCTGCTTTTTAAAATAGTTGTGTGTGTATATATTAACATATACAATTGTATTTTTCAGCAACAATGTAATTAAAAACAAGCTATTGCTTAATTTAACAGAAAAATAACATCAGTAGCATATTACTGTCTGAAAAATATTCCTGCTTTATACACATTTTCAAAATTCAGACATCACTTAAATCAAAAACAAAGACAGCATATCAGAGTTTCTGAGCATATTGTATAGGGTAATTGATTGTTTAGATATTAAGTTTATTCATAACTAATTTGTATGATAAAAGTATGGATATTGTGTCAGAAATCCATAGTGTTAACAATGAAACTCACACAAAAACAAAGCATAACAATGACAGCATAGGATTTAAATCTCCCTTCTTATAAACACATTGATTGATCTACATCAGCCTGTACAGCAGTTAGCCTACTTAATGCACACAGAGTAGATCTGTTTCAGCTTTCTTATCATCAATATTTGCTGCTGAATATAATGCGTAAGATTGAAAATTAAGGAAAAGGGACCTGCAACTGTCAAATTCTAAACAGGTTTTTCCCCAATTTAACTGATGGCTGTAATTGACGTTGTAATCCTCACACCCCCATCGGCATGTGACCACGAAGAGCCCTTGCCACTCAGACAAAAGCGTGGCGGAGGAAGTTGGGGGTAACACCAATACCTTATCCCCTGGTCTAAATGTATGCAATCGGCCCCCCTCTATTGTCCAGCTGTTGCTGTCTCTCCTTCTTGAGATTGTTGGAGGTTCTCCTGTGCAAGTCTTCAGTCTTGTTAGTTTCTTCCTCGAGTCCAAGACTTGTCTGTCAGTGGCCTTCTCTTTGTCATTTCCCTCAGCCGCCACTACCGCCTCCCCCCCCAAATCACTGACCCTTATTTTCTTGACCGAATCTGTAAGTGAGAGCCTTGGATCTAGCATACTTGACTGGAATTCAGAGCAATCCTGGCCTAGGACTACCCAGAGAGATGAATGAGGGGCTACCCCTACGTGTAGTGAATACTGGACCTCGCCAATTACTCCGGGCACCTGTTACATTGGGTGCCAGTGCACATCACCGTGTTACACCTTATAGTGACCTTAGAGCCAGGTGCACTGCGCATTCAGTAGAGGTACATTAAAAAGTAGTTATGAACACTTCCATGTCGTCCTCCAGTCCCATTTTGGGAATCTTAAGGCCACTCCAGGCAGGAAAAGCCCCAGCCCCTGAACCTGCTGCAGCAGACACTTGAATGGGATCTTAACCGGCCTGTTCCTGGGCATCCAGGGTCCATAGTTCCTGTGCCTGGAGCTCCACCACAGCAGCCATGGCTGAGGGCTCAATGGTCGCCATCCATGTCACAGTTCAAGAGAGCCAGGAGACGGCAATCAAACATGTACTACAGTATTTTCTGATTATGCTGTCTTTTTTAAAATCCCAAATTCCTAAGTAAGCAGGCCGTGTGAGATTACACGGTTCCACTACAGGAAGATAATCAATGCCACATTGTAAGGTGGTGATGTAAGTGGTTGAACATACATCATTATCATGCAAACAAGCTCCAACTGCGAGGGCAACGCCAGACAACGAAAGCCCACGAGCTCCAAGTATCATTATTTGTCCTGATATATCTTGACATGCCATTATTTTTTTAAACTTCATAGACCTACCTGTTATGTATGAATGTCACATGCATGTTTTCGTGTGTTAGATGAGATATTAGCATTTTAAAACCTATGTTAGTTTTTAAAATCATCCTTAACTCAGTAAATATGAAACCAGAATCCCATAGTGGAAAAAAATACATAAACAAATAGCAATAATAAATAGGAAAACTAACCAGCTTTCATTATATATCACTAGAGAGCTTTATTTATTTTAATTAACACCTCCTTGCAGATAAGCCATTCATACTGAGCCCATCTGAGATCATACACTCTCAGAGGTGAAAACAACTCCCACTGCCTGTAGTGGATGGCTCTTACTAGAATAGAGACATCAGCAGTAATCTGTTTATCCTACAGATTTCCCACCAGACAGATGGGGATGGTATACCTTCTATACCTCCCTATACATTTGGGTGCCTTTTCATGTCTTTGTAAAGGATGTTAAGGTACCCAGTAACAGCAAAAAGCAACCATTAGATGACACACTTTAGTTTTTTCTAATCATTGTAGATAGCATTTAATACAAGAGCTTCACTTCTGAAATGTCATGAGACACAAATACCAGTCCTGCCCAGATTACGTTGCATTTAAAGCGATTCTAAACATGAAAAAGTGGTTGGCCATGATGTATGTCTGTGATATGTGCATGTTACATCAAAAAGCAATGTGTCTGTGGAGGCAATTGTGAGGTGCGTGCCAGTTCAGACATTGTTGATCAACTTATCTCCTCATGTTTTCAAAAGAACATGAAATAATGATAATATTTTGGCATATTAAATGTGTATTGCTTCACTATCATATAAAACAAGTAATTGAAGATGGTCAGTATGTTAGGTATAATAATACGATATCTTACTGCTGTTCCCCAAAGCAGATGTATTGTTTTTATTACATATACAAACAATTTTAATTTTCCTAATAAATACAATAGATTACTTGGGAAATGTAGCCTGTTACCCATTTCAGTAAAGGTTTGAAATACAGGAATCATTCACATCATCATTTAAATAAGACCCACAGCTTTTCAAATGATCAGGGAAGTGCCTCGCAGTTTACATCTTGCTGATAAAAATGTCATTGCAAATGATATGCAAAAGCAGTGCTGAGAGTTAATCACATCTAACTAAACAACGCATTGCACAGAAGGATCACTGAACAAAGCAATAGTTTTCATTGACATTCAGCACCATACCTCTGCCTGGCTGTGCTTGTAAAAGTCCACATATTAAAGTTTAGTTCTATGCATTGATGTCTGCTGCTGTGTTTTTAGAAAATCTACCCATTGCTAGATGCACATGCATGAAGCCAGTCCCTCATTCAGTCAGTACATTCCCAATTTTATTCTAACCACATGTGCCATGTTTGTTTACTTGGGAATGGGTCAGTTTGGTCCAAAGTTGTTTTAGTTTAGGTGCAGCAATCGAGAATCACACTCCACTACTCTCTATAACTATATATCATTTTACTGACTCATGCCACTATTATTTAAACATTTGAAAAGCATGTAGTTGTGTACTTTAGCCATACAGTCCCAATATAATTGATTTCTTTATGGAATATGTCGTGTAATTATTTTAAAAACTCGTTGAGACATTAGTAGTTTCAAGTGGTTTTATTATTTTAGTATAATGGTGATATGAGAGAAAGGAGAGATACTGAATTTAACATAGTATATATGTCTAAGTAGCACTTATGTTACTGATTTAAGTCAAGCATTAATTTTGATTTATTTTTCTAACAGTACATTTTTAAGGAAGTTGTTCAAGAATTGTTATTTCAGTCGTTCGAACCAGTCTGCAGTCGTGCTGTACAATCACATTTTTCCATATTTCAGAACGGAAAACGACGGCAAAACAGTGATGGTAGGGGGATCCAAAACATCTATTTATATAATTGGCTTCAGACATTAGCTAAAGGGTATTGAGGCCTGAGAAGATAAGTTTAAACTTTTCCCAAAGCTTTGTTGGAGGTAAAAGAAGGAAAGTCTAGACATGCAATTGGATTAAGAACTAGAAGCAAGAAATTAGTGGATTATAAAAGCAGGAAAGAGTAATCTTTCAAATACTTTGTTGGGCTTACCCCATATGTCAAATGTCAACGCTGCTTGAGTGTCTCCTAAAGATAAGTTGTAGTCTTTGCTGCTCAACCTGAAATTTTTGGGCTTACGTAAGGTTTTCAATATAATTACCCCTAGAAAGCAGAATGGTTGGTATTTTAGGTGTGGCAGGCAGGGTTCTTCAAAAAGGCAAAACATGTCCAAATACACTTTCACAAAAAAGGGCCACCGAATAAGGTGGGCATGTCAAATCATATGTCTGTCTCCAGACGATCCGCGGGTGTGACAGCAGGTAAACTGATGGAGTTAACTGATCTTCAGACAAATTGATCTGTACGTCAGCTGTCAGGAGTACCCGGTACCTGGCTTTTCGCAAATGTATAGTTTGAATCCCCCGAGAAGAAGAAGAAGAAACAAAAGAACCGAGGCCGAGATTTTCGGTTGAGTAACAACAGGTTCAGTAGATGGAGGACCCCTCCCTTGCATAATAAACATCGCACGAACAGGGGGCTGGCAGCCGGCACGGACTTCACGCTCAAGAAACGTCCCGGGACAGGACAGTGGGCAGTGAAGGTCTTTAGACGCCCTGTAGCAGAAGGAATCAAAACTATACTTAATATGTGGGACTGTCAGTAAGACATTGTAAAAACTGTTGGCAGTTAACCGATTGTTTGGTGGTGCCCACAATGAAATATCATATTTGCAACTATAGATGATTCTTAATTCTTGTTTCACACCAAATATTGAAGAAACATCTTTGAGTTTGAGTCTTTGAGGAACCCACACATTCAGAGTATGTTTATTAATAGTGCAAGTGAAAGTTTGACCAAGCAAGGTAGTTTATGGGCCATCACTTCATTTAATACAAATAATACTATTACTACTACTACTACTATGGCTAATAATAATAATAATAATAATAATAATAATAATAATAATAATAACAGTAAAGGACAGGATTAATTTAATATTACAGATGGCTATTTAAAACAGCAAAAATGTTTTGATTTACACTGTTGAATACATTGTTTCTTCCACTGCACATTGTGAATGATAACGTTGCATAATAAATTAATACCTATAGCAAAAGAGTCAAAATGTGAAGTGCATGCCCCCTCCCCCCGAAATAAATTGAAAAAAAAAGTAAAATGTGATTTTCATTAGATTTAATTTCATTTTGTTTATTTTGTATTGAGTTGAATTTCAGCCTGTGTGAATTCAGAATTGGTAGATTATGCGATTTATGGGCGAAAAGGCGACTATAAAACAGACTGGAACAAAAGGCTGCTTCAGTGAACTGGGAAGGTAAATGATTGCCGCCGTCACAAGTTGAAACAAAAGCAGTTTGTTTTATTAGTCTGGACCTGATTAGCAAAGGCAACAATCGGTATACATGCAACATTTTTAGACTTTCTTAACCTTTAAGTACATAAGCATAGTTTACACAGGCGCTTGTCATTGAAGTATGAGGTCACTGGGAATGCTCTGTTTAGAGAGACACATTTATGTTAGCTTACCCTTCAAAGTTATTTTTAAAACTTTATTGACCACAGATGACTTCTGTATAACCAGTCAAAGAAAACCAGGGGATTATGCAGCTTTAGCACATTATCACTATATTATGAGCTTCATGGCAAATCATACCAAAAATTATATATTAAAAATCTCCAAATAAGTAAACAAAAGCCTGTAGGCAAGAAATACATTATAGGTGAAAAACAATTAATTTACTTACTTACTCAGTAATAAGATTAAGATTTTATTTATTTTCACTTTGATTATATGTATTTTCATCTAGTTTTGCTGTTATGTTTATTTTGTGTTTGTGTTTTACATGTTTTAATAGAAAAATAATAAGTTGGACAATTATTACTGAATGAGAACTATTGCCATTGTCTGAATTTATTATTATTATTACTATTATTAATATTACAATTATCTATTTAAGACTAATTATAGTTTTCTTTGAAATCCAAATACTACAAATATGTATGTACTTACATATTTATTATGAGAACTATAGCTTTGTTTTATTTGCTTTTTTTTTTTAAAGCATGATTAGAAAATACGTTTATTTTTTAAAACAGCGTATGTACTGTACGGTCATAAATCACACTTTTTAAATGTGACAAGTGTTGCAGTTTATACTGGATGGGCTTAAACATGCCAATATAAGGATCTGAATTGGTAATCAAAAGCAGAATGCAAGCTTGTGCTGCACATTCACGTTCCTGTGTTGTATGTGCACAACTTGTTAAAATTAGCTTGTGGTTATAACCCCATAAACTCGAGCAATTCATTATTTCAGTGTCACACATCTGCGGGAGCATTTGTCACGCTGCCATTGATTTTGCTTCAGTGTCTTGATGTGAGCGCTGGGGTTCGATGGAGCAGTGTGCTGGTATGCAGGGCCATCCATAGAGGACCAACGCAACATCAAAGAGGAAACACATGTGGTTTTGACTTTTATAATAAGGGCAGGTGGACATGAAAAAGCTTTATTCATTATTATTTTTTAACTACGGGGTGGGGGGACAGGGGTGGCAGCAGCACAAACTTCTGAAACGTACTCGATTAAGATTAATTTCAGTTTGGAATTTCTATTAAGTGAAACAGGATTGCTTTTTTTTACTGCTTCCTGGATGAGAATTTGAGAATTAGCACTTCCTATAAATCTTACAGATAGACGTCTGGTGAAATATATATTTTATAAATGAGAAACAAACATGAGAGTGTGCAATGCATAGCTCTTGATAGGATCAGCATATTATTTCTATGTAAGTGTAAAGCTACTGTACCGTAGAGACATTTTCATAGCCCTGTCATGCTCTTATCTAAATACCCAAACAAACACGTATAATAGTCGTCCAGTGAAAGGGAACAAAACAGACTGCTGAATTCATACACGTTATAATTAAGACGCCCTAATAAGGTGATTAAACGCAATTTATTAAAGGCCAAACATTCATTTGCTAAGTCATCCTTAATCAGGCTGAGCTTGTTCTTGAAATTCAGAAGCCTGACATCATGGGATTGTCTGCACATATTTCATGGAAATTTCACGTCGCACAGACGTTTGTTGATTTGCAAATTAGACCATTCATATTCCGACATCAAACACAAATATTTGTCATCGTCCAAAGAGTAAAAATGTTACAATGGGCCGGACACACTGCTAGAAGAACAGATCAAAGATGGACAAACGCTATCAAATGGATCCCAGGAGATGAAAAAAGATCTAGATGACCACATAAAAGATGGGAAGATGACAAACTAAACTTTTGCAGGCGTGACATGGATTGAAAAGTGAAAACATCTTGGGGAGGCCTTCATCCAGTAGTGGATTGACATGATGATGATGATGATGATGATGATGATGAAATAGATATATAAGTTTACAGACAAGTATCCATTTATCCTACATTAAAATTAAAAATGTATGGATATAGTTATATCAGTAATATCAAAGAGAGCCCTATAATTTTATGTTTTCTATGTGAGTAATAGACGTCTGCAAATTATATATCAATAATCCAGTTTCTCACCATCAGATGAAGAAAGAAAGTGTGGTACCCAACACTAGTACAGTAAATTACAAAGCTTAAAAGGATTAACTGAAAAAAGACATGGTGCAGGAAGTGTCCTTACTAGATTTGAGTAAGAACAAACAACTATTTGAATTCAAAGCATCAGATGGAAGTTAACCTAAAATAATCTGACCTATTATATGTACTGAATAATATATTGATGTATCTATCTATCCCTAAACATACATTTTAAAGATATATATTAAAACCCTAAGGACAATAGGGCTGTCCACAAACTGTTTCATTTTTCTTACTGTCACTTGCCCTTTGTTTAGTGAATTTTACACTTGGAGCCCAAATGAATCTTCATTGCTTGTTTAAAGTCTTTGAGTGTGTGCCTGGCTGAGGCAGGGGCATTTCAGAAAGATTGCTAAAAAGATCTGAGGTCAGAGGTGGACGCTCTTAGGGAATTCAGTCTTTAAAAGGTTATCTGTGGTCCTTGGGAGCTAAATTGTAATTGGGTTCTGTGATGTGATTTTAGTTTGTAATTGTATATGATCTGGAGCATTTCAAAGACAAGCTTGGGGGATTTATTTTTTCTTGCCATTTTTTTTTTTTTTTTTTGGATGCCCAACTCTGGGGAAAAAAAGCCATAATATTTGCTTCTTGTCTGGCTGTCGTTTTCTTGTTACAAATCATAAAGTCTAATCAAGGCTAATGTTAATAACCAATATTGTATGTTCCTCTGCATGAAAGCTGGAAATTAGATATCTGCTTTCAATGCACACCATTTCATTTTAACCTGTCTCATCTAAAACGTACACAGAGTGTTAACAGACAATTACAACAGCTAATTTGCTTACACTCAGAGATGCATCTCGAAAATCCCATCCATTTAAAACAAAAGAGTGGTTCTGTCTTATTTTTATTTTGCTTGTTTGTTGGTATTCCTTATTAAGCAAACCCTGCTGTCAGTTATGTGGTTATAAGCCTGCTTAGATCTTTTTTCATGTTGGGAAAAAGCTCAGATAAATCCAGGAAAGCTTAATGTTTATCCAATGTGAAAATAATTACTCAAAAGTGTTATTCTTAATCCAGATAATTAGAGCGAGGAAGAAAAGATCAGTGTCATTGTAAATTATGCCCTGGCGATTGACTTCTGGTCCTTGTAAGTTTCAGGTGAAGATGCGAATGGATAAAGGTTAGATTAAATATAATCCAAAGTAGTGCAGCCTTAATCTGTTATGATACAAGGATGATCACTTAAAAAGGTCTGGATTGTGGGATTGTTTCTGGTTGGATAAGATGCAGCTCGACTGGGACTAGTCTTAAAACACGCTTAGCACCATGTCACAGCAGCTGCAAGTACTTGTGCACGGCTGCAGACTGCTGTAGAGAACATCTTACTTATTACCCTGTGCTAAGGGTAGCATACTGCTTATTGAAACCTGTTGTTGCGCAGTAATCTCTAGATCAACAAGCAGGTTTGGGCACCAGATATAATTTCATTGCAGCACACAGCGAATCTCTGGCGCTACGAAATGTGCTGAGCTGTATTACCGTCCACATGGAGAACAGCTCATCTTGTTAGAGGAAAAGACTGGGTCTAGATTAGGAGGGTTTAGGGCAGCATTGCATATTTTATTTCTTTATTACATCGCGGGAATGTGGTAGGAAGGCACGCTGAATGGATTCATAAAAACAAGGGGGGCACTCTGCTCTTTCCAAACACCTAATTTGTTTTCTGAAGTATTTGACTTTATTGAAATTGACCTCTGTGATTTATTATTTTATTTATGTGTTTGATACCTGCATATCTGTCTAGTCTTTTTCAGCTCAACATTGCAAGCTCTGACATCATGCATCAGGGGATTTTACAAGGAAGGATGCACAATTTGGTATCACAAAATGAAACACAATTCTGATTTATATATGTTTGCATTCCTGGTATTTTTCCTTTAAATCTTTTAAAATATTATTTTTCTTATGAAGTTCCAAAGATGGAAGTTGCCGAGTTAATTTGAACTCCACCCAGGAATTTTAGATTAGAATGAATGGTTGCTAGTGGACCTGAAAAAACAACTAATCAAAAGACATTGTTAGCACACTGAAAAAACAGTATTGTCATTTATTTAGAAAGATGGGGAGTCATGTGAGCTACAGAGAGGAGGCTGACAAAAACACTGCAGAGAACATATGGCTTGGCTCTTGCCCACTTTGTCAAAATCTTTCAGGAATAAGTCAGTGCTATTTAAGGAAGAAAAGCACAGAGCACCAATCGCATGGTGCATTTGTAAATAGTGTTATTTATGTTTTTCTGCAATGCTTTTACAGAGCCTGCAGATGTTTTAAATGTGCCGGTGCAGAAGATATCTTAAAATGTCAACATCAGCAAATAAGTCATGCAAGCAAAGCTTCAGTTAAGTTAGTGGAGTTCATCAGAGTTGGGGTCGATTATGATTTTAAATGTTGTAACACCAGTGTAAAGCAATAGACAGTCAATGGGGTTCTGTACTTGCATTTGTTTTTTAAATCTTAAGTGCAAAACACCCCTGCTTAAGGAACAGGTAATAGGGTTCTGGAAAATGTAACCTTGTACACCACCACGTTTCTACAATTGTTAAATACCATGACTGTATATTTTCTTTAGATTGCTCACATCTTATAAACGTATGTATAATTAGTCCACTGTCTTCACTTTAATGAAAAGGTCCAATCAGTCTGATGTCACTAGAATCTACAAGAGAATCATATTAATCAAATATTGATTCAACAGAAGTCACTGTTAATTTAGCAACTGCAAGTTCCTACCTACAAGAAACAGATCTGAGAGGGAGAGGGTCCATTACTAATTTATACTAATGAGTTTGACTAGGCTATTTATCATCCTAAATTATGTTTTTTTATTTTAAATAATAATAAACTGTGAAAATTCAGTTCACACTGCATGTGTTTAAAAATGTTAACTGATCCAGATCTTCTCAAAGGGGCAAAAGTGTTGTAAGTTGTAAGTCGCCCTGGATAAGTGCGTCTGCCAAGAAATAAAAATAATAATAATAATAAAAAGTGCAAAATTAAATCAGATTCCAGCCCTAAATTAAGCCTTGGGCTCTAATTAATAACACAAAACAAATGTACGCGATATATATATATATATATATATCCTCATCATTAAACAAGCCTTAAAGAAATTAACACATTCATTATTTTACATTAAAATAGTGTTTTCTATTCTGATTTGAGCACCCGAGTGCCCCCTTTTTAACATTATTTACTACTTTATAGCACTGATTTGACGTATAGAGAACAGTGAATGACACTGATGGGTCAACAACTGCCATATTTCACCATGTACATCTTATCAGTTGGAATAGGCAGTGCATCCACACGTTTGCTCTTACTCACATCTTTTAATCTGAGGCAGCGCATATCGTATAGTAGTATTTCTTTTGTTTTGTATCGCTCTGAATAGGATGTATATAACATCACAATCAAAATCCTTGAAGCTGGAAATAAAATTACAAATACTGTGTGCAGCCTGGTTCAGACATTTTGAAAATGCCAGTTAACTTTCATTAGGATCTAAGAACATTACCAACTTTGCATCACAACGGTTACACCTAAATTGTGTCCCCGTTTCTTTCCTATAATACAAATATAATAGATTCAAACAGTATGACATCCTCTTTTGCATTTTGATTTGTAATAAGACACTTTTACTTCAACTCAATAGTATGATCACTATGTATCCAGTGCAATCCCTGTTGTTTGCATCTATGTAATATCAGTTCCTGTTTTAAACAACATGGTAATAAAAGTGGCTGCTCCCCCACCCCTCATTATGAGTGAGATCTTCGGCAGGTTGAACACTAATATTATTTGGAAAATGTCACTGCTGCGAGGTTGTGGCGAGTCACGTCATAATTCTATGACAGCCGTGTGGAATGAGATTGTGCGCCATGAGGGCGCTGGGAGAGCCAAAGGTAGCCGCGCTATATTGCTACATGATTAAGTG
The DNA here is from genome assembly GCF_036373705.1 of Amia ocellicauda. NCBI lineage: Eukaryota > Metazoa > Chordata > Actinopteri > Amiiformes > Amiidae > Amia > Amia ocellicauda. The sequence continues at coordinate 31,996,766 of NC_089862.1, read as the reverse complement.
AAAATGGCGTGCCATGCATGAGAGCAGGGTCATTCATTTACTCGTGTGATTGTTGTTTTTGGCTGCCTGTATGTATGCTTTAAGCAGCTTTTATTAGAATAAGTGTAACCCCATATGTATTTCCAAAAAAAGATAGCACTGATTTGAAATACTATGGGAGACTGCAGCATGTGGCAATCCCCATTGTTCACTTTCATCCCGGCAGAAGTCTTTATATTAATATGTCCATAGATTAATATATACTGTTTATGTTTATTCTAGTGAAAAAAGGTGTCTTTGAGTCCTTTTTTTAATAGGAGGAGCTTATTGTTCTGCCTATCTAGTTATCTTTCTGTCATCTATCTATCTATCGATCTACCAGTTTGTCTATTTAGCATAAGTTAGCTATCTTTTAAGGTTCCCATATGAACAAAATATGTTGTAATTTGTCTCCAAGAAGTAGAATAATTGCACAGATAAAGTATAAATAACACGAAATGTATAAATAAAAAGTATAAACACATAAACAATATTTCTACAGTGCTGTATATTCCACATGTTTTGTATTTTGTGGTTGGCTATCATTTCATATTTCTCTCTAATTTGTGTCTTTTTCCCAAGGTCCCATTGAAGTCAGATGCATTATAGAAGCTACTTCATGTTTCATTAGATTTTTCCCCCATCACTTAACTCCAGTTGTCAGTTGAAGTCTTTTGGTCTGTATGGGCCGCAGCGAGCTGATGTCTCCTCCTGCACAACCGGAGACTAAGTCTGACCTTGAAGTGATTAGAGGTAGCCAGGGAGCAAGAGGAATTAAATATTCCTCTTTCCAAACCCGTCAGTCCGCATATTGATAACTCTTACAGACCTACGAGAGGAGAAGACCTAAACAAAAATAAAATATTACATTATTATTATCACTATATATTTATATCTAGATACAGATATAAATACACACTCACTCATACATATCATATTAGGATACCAAATGAACATTAATTAAAATGCTTAGTAATTAGTGGGAAGGAGTTCTCTTTGAAGGGAACATTTCAAAGTAGAAGCAATTATCCACAGGTCATCTTGAAACTACTGGAATATATATTATATATATAGTATAATACACATGATATATGAATATGCTCACATGGGTGTTTGTGTGTGTAAAAATAACCCTGTCTTTTCATTATGTGAACCCTAGACATTAGCTCATCTCTTTTGCGATTTTCCAGTAATTAAGAAACTAATTAATGCATGGCAAATGCTAATAAGACCTTAAGTGCTTTTAATAAACACTTGAGCCACAATCTTCAGGGGGATTGGGAGAAGTTCAGGGATATAAGTTTTATTATATTTCTCAGCTTAATTCACCAGAGCACGGGGATCTGTTCCTTGTTTTACATTATACACATAAGACTCTGGAAACTCGAAAGTTCAGAAGTACTGGCTGTTTGTTTGAAGAAAAAAAAAAAAATTAAGTGCCCTTTGTTTTAACCTGGGGGGTTGAGTACTGGATTTCAATAAGCCAGACTGCATTTAATATTAGAGCACATCATGTTTTATGCTGAAAATTTAATATTTAATTTGCAGCGATTATAAATACAACAACATATAAATTAGAAAAATGATAATAACAAAGAAACGCTCTAACATAGTGAGACAGTCATTTTTATTCATTATTAAAGTCCTGACAAAATTAACGAAGCTATGAAACAGTGAAATATTAATTGTCATTTTGTTTATTTGAAGATGTAATTTAATTTACAAGGATTTTAAAATAACATTTTTGTTTCTTGATTCTATGTGAATTTCAGTAAATAAATATTCTTCTATTTATTTATTTATTTATTTATTTATTTATTTATTTATTTATGTATTATATATTGTGTGGATAAATGTCGTCCGATGCCCTTCTTAACACTGTCACGCTGAAGCGTTCAAATATCGATCAAATATTTTCCTTTTCAAAAAAGTTTGCACATAAGGTTCTTATTGTCCATCATGGGAGAAGTCAAATCAATTTCCTCTTTAGTATATTGATAAATGGCTCCAGATACGGAAACAAAATGGAACAGGGAGAAAAAGAGGGGGAAAAATATCAACGACTGAGATTTACCTTTATTTGACCTGTGGTGGAATGCTGGAAAAATTAATTCCAGAATATTATGTCAACATTCCTTGAAGTTGTGGATATGATTTACATAGCAGGTCTTCCCCGGCTGTCAGACTTCTTTCATCTTGATACTGTAAATTGCTTTCATTTTTTCCCACTGATCTGTATGCTTGAGGTATTGTTGTGATAAATTATGGAGGTACAGAACTGAAAATGGTGTGTAGATTGTCTAAGAAATTGAGTGCACTCAGCCTTAAAAGTGGTGGATGATGTGCAAAGACTGCTACCTTACTATTGGTTATGTCACATATGTCCTCAATGAGAACCTGCTTTTAACTTAGATTTTTTTTCTTTTTGCCCTGAGCGCTAAGAGCAGCTGGATTTATTGAATTAAACAACTCCAATTTAGGCTGTTTGGTTTTCCTCTGACCGTAAAATCAGACCGTTATGTTAGCAAACGACGAGACAGATTTCTAACCTCTCCTTCCCTCCTCGCTCTGTATCAAAGAGAATCTGGATTAATATTTTATTAGTGGTGGGGAAACAAATGCACAGCGTGATCCGACAGTGCTTGGGAAATGTGACGGATCGAAGGTCTGATAACGATGTCAGTTTGGGTCACGTAAAGTACCATACAGGCATACAATTGTGTTCCAGGCAGGCGGAGTACCTTATAAAGCATGTTACATATGATATAGACATCACAACATAAAGTCCATCCTAGCAGATCTTGATTCATCTTTTTGTAATGCCTACAAATCATGGAAATGTTTTGGTTTAACCAGGAGCTGAACTCTTGTCTACCTCTGATGTGTTTGTTAGGGTTGCTTTTGTGCCGAAGGTGGATGTTTCAGCTTATGACCTGGCTGGGAACGGATGACATCGAGGCACACATATGGCAGGCAGGTTGAAACAATGGCCTTTGATCCTTTTGACCATAAAGGTGTGAGGCAAAAGCCCATGACTGCGCTCACAGTCACAACATGATGGATTTTCACCCTCCCCCCCACCCCCTTTTTGTCTACTACTAATGTTTACGGTCATTTTTCCACAAGGAACACGAGATTAGGCTGGGAGTTTTTCATTAATCATCGAACACATGGTCTTAATATCAGCGATGTAAGCTCCCCATCTTAGTCATAAAAACATGCAGAAAGCACATTTATAATGACTAAAATTATGAGCACGAAGACAATGTGCTCAAAGACAGTTAAAAACTATTTTAGTTTGAGGTAAGACCGTATGAGTAGTCCTTAAGGAATCAAAAGTTTCTTCTCTGTGAAATACATCTTAAATTAAGGGCTGTTTTTTTAAGGGTCTGTCTCTAACTGGTGACTTTCATAGGAGGAAAATACATGTGTGTTAATCTATTTTTATGGGCAAAAATATTTGTGGTTTTACGTTATTGACAAACATCAAATTAAACTGTCAAATGATTTAAAACATGTTTAGTGATTTAATACATTAATAAATTAATTCCATGACTGTTTTGTATTATATATATATTGTCAGTTGTATTAATTTAATCATTACAACATTCTAATTTTCATTTTGAGAGAGGTTTTTTGAGTTTATGATCCAATGATTTCAGAATGAACAGCTTTGGACAGGCTAAATAGTGTTGAGTGGTCCTAGTGTTTGAAAGTTATATTCCTTGTCTGATTTATTTGATCAATTACACATTCACCCTGAGCTTATTTTGATTAAAACATTGTATGTGGCGCATTGAATGTCACATCGAATAGAAGGATGTTTGGTGCTAATTGCATTTTGGATAGTAGCAGTGATCTCAGAACTGCAGCCGATGATGTTCCAATGAAGTGCTAAATATCTCCAGTGAACACCACTTAACCTCTCGGAAAACAGGATTTGAATTGTACAACGATCACTTCATTTATCACGAAAAGCCTATTCCAGCTGTTTGCCTCTGTTCATTGCTGAGAGAGAGGACGAGATCATATGTTTTACGGTGTGGCGTGCTTGAGTTGGCCGTCACTGCCACTTTATGTGTTACTGTCACATCCAAAATGTGATTAACAGTCTCGGGAGTTCTGAGGTCAAGAACTTTTCACCCACGATGCTCCTAATTAAACTGTTGTGAAGTACATTACTGTGCACCAAACAAGTAGCGAATGCCATCTAGGGAATATGATTTAATTAAAAAGAATGAAACACCTATTATATTACAGAAAACCATTGTGCATCTTATTGTTAGCTTTTTTAAAGAAGAATGTGACTTTTAGACAAAAATGATATGAATATTATAGGAGTTATTATTATTATTATTATTATTATTATTATTATTATTAGTAGTAGTAGTAGTAGTAGTAGTAGTAGTAGTAGTAGTAGTAGTAGTATTATTACTATGAAGAGAAAGTGGATGAAATATATTATTAAGATAAAGGAAAAATGTGTTTCCTGATTTAACGTTTTGCATACTGTGTTTTTGTAAATGTAAAACACATTCATTTTGATATAATTTTACATGAATCCTTTTATTTCCAAGTATGTTAAACTCTCACCGATCGTTATCTAGTATTTATTTTTGATTACACTAAATTTAACTTACAAAGGAATGCAAAGGAAAGTAGTTCAAACACAAAATTGTGAAATTAATTCCATTGGTCTTAAAATGTGAAAATGTTCATGTAGACTGGCGCTGATATACAGTACTCTGTGCCTGATTTGTCTGCTCTCTGTATTCACTACAGTGCCTGGGTTTGTCTTTCTTTTTTAGCTCACTAACTCCCCCCCCGCCTTTTCCCTGTGCGTTTCTCTGAGAGAGAAAATGTATTCCACCGCGTTTGATGTGTTGATTGGGAAGGAGGAAAGGACAGCTGCACCGAGACCTCTTGGGACTCAGCTTGATGGCTAAATGAAGACCTCTAGTGCTTTCTTGTTAGCCAAGATAGATCTACGTCCAGATGAACCACAATTAGTCAATTGCAAAGGCTTTAGGTGCATGCGATCAGAAGCCACAAATCAGTTGTCTCTGGGACTGTTATTGGCAGAGTTTGCCCCAGGCAATGTCCTACCACTGCTGGCCTGGCTGTAATTTTTCCACTACTGAAGAGGTTTTTAAATCCCAAGCTGAGAGTACAGCAGAGATCTCTCAGTAAATGATCTCCCTGGTATTTTTTGATATAACTGTGAGCATCTCATTAGCAAGGCTGCTGACTACCGGCATCTCTTATGCATTTATTTTATCTTTAGATCTGTCTGCTGCATTTTCCTTCTAAACTCAATGTATTTGTTTAATTTGAGATTTTTTCCAAACAGCGGAAACAAAGGGTCTGAAATATTTGTTTTACATATATCAAATAGCTGACAAAGACTTATTACCATTTTAAGTTCGATACCGGTTCGCTGTAGTTCTCAATTCGTCAGCTGTAAATCATCTGTAAGGAATAAGCTTTGATATGAAAGCATATCCCATATAAAAAGCAAATATCAATATCTGCTCAATCCCATGGGCATTTCGATGTGGGTTTTTTTTTTCCTGTAGTATGAATGACAGAACAAATCAGACTAGAAAACTTTTTTTTATGTCTTTACTCTTTCCTTGACCTTTTTTCAGCATGTCCAGTCCACCACTTATCTTATGCAACTAGTAATAGCGAGAGTTATACTCTTATGAAGTCGTGCCATTGCATGATGAAGCGTTCTATTTATATTAAAATTAGAGCGTTCCTGAGGGAGACATAGAGGGGAATGAGACAACAAACACAAAGCTTTAGAGACTAGCTCTGTGCAGGGACAGTGACAGCAAAGTGGCATCTTTTCATACAAAGTGGCCCTAAGGACTCCAGAAAGAGTTATAATGTGAGCAATGGGGGCTTGAGCTGGCCGGCTCACGGTGGCTTACGTACGCGGTATGCACAAGCACTATAAAATACTACCTAGCATAATAAAATAAGAGCTCTAAATCCTCGGGCCTTCACTCCGTATCCTTTAAATTTGTGTGGCCAGGTTTTTTGGGGTAGATAGAAATTAATGTTATGTCCAGTGATACGCATCATCTTTCAGGTGATGGATGAATACAACTCTTTTTTTTGTGTGCTCTGCCTCTCCACTATAATACATCAGCTCTCAATAGTTCTTGCAGATTTTACAGTATGTAAATATCAGTTCTGAAAACATTATATATATATATATATATATATATATATATAGAGAGAGAGAGAGAGAGAGAGAGAGAGAGAGATACACACATATACAGTGGCTATAGGAAGTGTTGACCCCCTTCACATTTTGTTGTGTTACTACCTGATATTTTGGTGCATTTAAATGTAATACTTTATCCGTTTGATTTACACAACATACTCCACATGTTCAATGTGCGAGCAAAACAGGGGAAGGATAAAACAAGTCAATTAAACATAAAAAACGTAAATGTCATAAACATTTATATTTAATATTAAATAAATATTCACCCCCTTTGCCACAACACTCCTAAATAAGCTCAGATGCCCCCAAACGCCTTCCGAATTCACACAAACTGAATGGAGTCTTTCTGTGTGCAATAAAAGTGCTTCACATGAAATACAGCTGTCTTTGTAAAGTCCCAATTAGACCAATTAGCTTTCAAAACAACTCCAGGATAAAGTTGTAGACAGGGGAGGTATATGATATATTTATGTACACTTTGGCAGTTCATGCTTTGAGCACCCCTAAACTGTTTTGCTAAAATACAAATACAGAAGAGGAAGAAACAGCACGAGCTATTGATTAATATAAAAATGTATTAACCTTCTTAAAAATTAAATACAGCAGGGTATGTTCGTCTCATATATAACGGCAAACATGTATCATCAAAATATCCCAGCTTATTAGAACTCAACGCTGCACGTATTCTGGGAATTCTTCTACAATACTTCTGTTGAAACTGGCTGTGTGTTTAAGGCCATCGAAATGTTGAGAAACAAACCCTTTGCCCACAAGCCAACTTCCTGAGGGTACAGTATATTGCTGAACAATGGACTTATCTTGTTTATGTACAAATGTATGTTTAACACATATCTTGTTGGTAAACCTTAGACTTTATATTACCTCCTTCATGTTTCATTGTAGGTAATACACAGGAAAGCAGGGTATGTTCTTACAATAGCTGCAAGGAAGGTGGTCAAATATGATCATATCCGTACGAATCCTTTGTGGGGTGTAGTGTATATTTCGACGAATGGAACAGTCAGATGAGAGTCACAGGGAAAAAAGAATGAAAATGTGAAAGAGAGATACATATAAAGGCCAGACTGGTTATATAAACAACTAACCCCTGAAATTGCTGATCAGTTCAATGAGTTGAGTATTTGATCAGTGTTTGATCTTTTCTGCTCCAAGACGATACAGTATGTGAGGGAAAAAAAGAAGTGAGAGGTTTTTTAAATATTGTCATGCTTATAAACACTAACGTGAGGTAGATGTGAAAAAAAATAAAAAAACAAACGTTTAAGAAGTGTGTTTTCCATGCTGTCTTCTCCCTTCTCCCTGACACAATGCTGAAAGCGAGTGTAATTGCATAATTGCACCAGCATTGCAGAGTTCAAAGGTCAGCACTGTAAGGGTTAAGTAAAGAAAGATCCACACACTTCAAAATAGCAGGCCGTGGCATTATTAATCCACCACAAATAGGGTAAGTGAAATAAATACATTTTAATTCTCAAAATCACCTGTTAGGTTGGGAATGGGGTCTCTTTAATGTTTTTTTATTGCTATCAAAGGCAAACTTCCGTGTTCTGTAATTGATTGCAGGTTAAAGTTGAGCTCAGACTGATGGAGCGACTGGCTTCTGTGATCCTGGTTTTAATCTGCAGTTTTAACAGCACAATAATTCTGCACTTTCAATAAGCTGATTTCATAATGTTTTCTTTTATTTGTGAAGCTCTCTATACTATGTTTTGTTTACACATTTAAGTATAAACTGACAAAACGTATTGCTGTTAATCCTGGTTATAACTGTAGAATACACTGTTACATATTGTTTGGTTAAAAATTAAGACTTATTTAAAATGTTTAAAGTATTAGAATAAAGCATCAAAGTCAGATGTGAAACAGTACTTTGTAAACTAAAACTACATACTGGTTCAAGTATAATAAGCATCATACTCATATAGAAACGTGACAAATGTGAACAGACATCCAGATTGAGAGAAATGTTTGTTTCTTTTATGTAATCCTTTCTAAGTCTAATCAAACAAATTGCTGAGAAATAGGTAATACATTGTTTTAGTGTTGTGGCCATAACAGTTTGTGTAGCATCAGTAACACTGTAATAATGTAACAGATAATATGTAAATTGATCGTTTAAGTATCATTAAAACTGGTATCACAAAGAATACAACTTTCATACAGTACTCTCTGAAGTCGTGTGCATTATGTAAAAATCAACTGGACTATTTACAGAGTGAAATAATTAATACAGCATTCATAGTTTACAGCTATTTGAATTTGTGTTACCTTTTTTCATTGTTTATCCGAGCAGCTCATCGGATTTATACTGCCTCATTTTGAATAGTGATGAATGCAAATCCAAAGAAAATGCTGATTCAGATCACTGGAATCACAGGAGGCCAGATTGTGTTAAACAGGAGTGTAGATATTGCTCAAATGATTATTGCACTTGTTCCAAGAAAGGTTAAACATATACAGAAGTATTACTACTTCACTTACATTGTCTTGGATAACTATGACTGTTATTCATATGCAGAACGTCGACCTGAATAGTTAAACTTACACTTTTATACATGTACCTTTGTATGTTGTTGTTTATTTTTATTTTTGAAAACGGTTGATGTGTTGTGGATTTTCCCTTCTTTGATGCCATCTTCTGAAAATAGCTTAGTAGTAAATGTAGTAATAATACAAATAATAATAATAATAATATACAAGATGGTAATGCTTCCTTGTGTTATACCTTCAGTTACCAGTCCTTTGAACATAATTCTAGCCTCTGTGGCTTTTTAATTAATCTCAAGGGGTAAACTATCATTGGTGGGAATGAATCCAATTATTTTGCGGTGTAACCCCAGTGAGCCTCTCTCTGATGATGGCACACAGAGAGGAGATTGCCACTTCATGAGTTAAGAACTTCATTGTTCATCTCAGGTATTCATTCAGGAACATAAATGATCATTATCATTAATATTGTATATGACCAGATATCTGTACTTTCAACTAAAACACAGATCTGTTGATATCCATGTTGGTTTGTTTATTAAACCCAAATGGGAATCTTAATTGTAACCTTCATATTTTAAATCAGGAGTACACGTTATTAGGGAAGAAATGATGTTGTAATATCAAATGATCTAAATTCTGTGTTTCTCAGTAGGCAAAAGTGGAACAAAACAGCGATATATTCATCTTCTTGTGTTTCCAGGATCACGATGGGGGAAGTCAATTTACTTTTACTCCTCTTCATTGAAGAACAATGCATTCAAAACTATTAAATACCAAAAGACAAAGATTAATCACATTGCATATTCTGCCTGAACGCGTTAAGCTGATATGGCATACATAATAACAAATACATGAATACATAAATAACTCATGAAGGGCAAATACCAGACAAGTGCATACCACTGATTTGCTTAATTGGCATTTGTGTACTTGGTTTCACAGGCCTTTTTTGTTTGTTTGATGTGACTGAGCTGTGTGTCATATATAATTTTACACTTTCATCCTACCAGGGGAGTGACAGGTCTCTAATCTCTGTCTCAAAGCATTCACCCTTCTTGAACTTTGGCACCATGTAGGTCATTTTACCAGCACTGGGGACCCCGGCTTCGTCCGGGCGAATCCTGAGGAGTCGATAGAGGCGATAATAGCTGTAGGCACAATCCTCCAGAACTCTGGGGAACAAGCAATTTCAATAAATGTAAAGTGATGCTGTCTGCACCACACAGCCAGTGTAAAGACAGGCACAGGCAGCGTGTTTTACCTGCTTCCTCAGGGCACAATATGCAAGTGTAGTCAAAATGTAGCTGATAAAATCAAAGTGCATTACCAAAGAGAAAATACATCCCCACCAGGATAATTTAATTTCCATTTGAAAGATGCAGAACCATTATCAGTTTCACACGATGTGGCTGAACCACATTCTGCTCAGGAACGCTATGAAATAAACAACTGAATAAACAATAATTAAGCACAATAATAACTATAATAATACAATTAAGATAAGTGACTATTTATATGTGTAGTGCTCATTCCAAAGAAATAACTACATATAATGCACAAGTCTGTTGATTCCTCTGGTACCACAGTCTGAACACTGTTTACCAAAGTAAAATGTGTAGTTTGTATTGTGTGTGTGTGTGTTTTAGCGAACACTACAGCATGTTTTGAGTATTCTCTCAACAGTACGTTAATATATATGATTGAAAATTAAATACATTGCTGATTTTAATAAGGTGCGTTTTACCGGACCCCTGTTTCTATCCACACGGCACAGACAGCCAACCTGCCGACTTCCCACACTGCCTCTCCAACGTGCCTCAGATCTGCTCTGGAGAGACAAGGCGGGATAATCCAGGTCTCCCTGCCCACCGATCCTTAGCCTCTTCTCTCTCAAAATACCTACCAAGGTGTTTAATTGGTGGTGGTGTGGAGACAGAGAGAAAAAACTGAAAAACAACAACATCCCCCTGGGGCTTCAGAGAAGACTTGCCTGAACTAATTTCACAAGCAACCGGAACAGTATTTGAGTCCCGGTCTGCTGAGATACTGACCTAACCCCTCATCGCACCGTCGGCGACTCTGACCAGCGACTGCCATGTGTTTCAGCTTTCAGTGCAAAAAATAGTGGGTTTGCAGATGAGCTCTCGCTACGTAGAAAATGCCTCAGACAGAGCCTCTGGCAGTTAAACTCCTACTGCTCGCCGGCCTGTAGCATTGGGTTTTGTAACTTAAAAGTGGGATGTGAGAGGCTGGCGTCTGGTGCCATACAATCAGGAGGCTCAACACAGGTGGGCCTCAAAAACCAAAGCTTTCAAACCAAGTATGCCAGCCAGCATGATGTTTAATTTTGCACGCTCTATGAATCTGTGACTGCAGAGACAAGATAAAGAACATTGATAGGGCAGCTCTTAACCTTTCCTTTACATTAATGTAGCATCACACCTATTTAAATATATTATAAATATGCAGTGGCTGATGTGTTCATTGTGTTAAAATTGTGCCGATTAGTTTAATTCACTGATATTTTGATGCATCTGTTTAAAAATGCAGATGTGGGTCTTCAGTTTTCTCTGTAAATTGTACAGCTGACAAAATATATTTTACACAGCAATACATACATTTATATATATATATATATATATATATATATATATATATATATATATATCTGGTACTGCATACTTCATGTGCACTGATTTCATTGTTTTCAGTTAGCTGGTCTAGGGTAATTAATAAACTGGTTCAAATGAAGGCTGCTAATCCAGAATCACATATTTACGTGTATAGTAATTTACAAAATCTTTTCATCCGCGCTTCCCTTCGTTGCTCAGAACGCGTTCCAAGGCGACCCAGATGTGTGAGAGAACCCTTAATTAATGTTTCGCCCTTAAAAAGAAGAGATGTTCTTTTCCCCTTGCTTTCTGCTCTGTGGATCAAGTACCTGCATAAACAAAAGGGATTAACTTCCGATGTAAGCTTTAATGAGCTCTAAAAATGAAAGGTGCACCATTATTTTATCAAAGCTTTACTTTAAAAAGTGGGCTTTTCACAATAACCTGCGAAAATATTGTTTTACGCGTTTGTATATTCCTACACATATATTCTAACGGTTGTATTAAACATTTTCACACCATATAAAATGTCTCTTTTAAATATAAAAGTATGGAGAAAAAAACACACACAAAAAATCTCTGACAGCATTTAATGTAGCCAGGAATTCTACTGCTAGTGTTGATTAAAACCTAAAGTAAATTAGTGTCCGTCTCTCCTGCACACCAAATGCCAAATGATTATTCACATAATTATACTAAAGGGCAATTGGTTGATATATTGTGAGGTGAAAGGCCATGCCCGGCATAAGCAATGAGTCTAGCCGCTACTACAACTTTAATACCTGCTTGCGCACTGGGGTTCCAACCCTATTCCCAGCGCTGATTGCTCCCTGTCATATTGCTTCAAGTAATGTAAATTGTATCTGGTCTCCTGGTAATCGAGATGAGGGGCTGTCGTGTCTGTCCACTCACTGATGATGCCCTCTCTATGCCGCGGTAATGGTTTCAGTGGGCAATCAGGGGAGATACCTCCTTGACTCATCTCTTTTAATAGGCTGTCCTCCTCAGGCAAAATTGAATAGCCCCCGACATGGCCTGGAGGCAGGCAATGAGAATTCAATAATTCTGCGGGGTCAATGTCCTGTCATTTTTGGATAGCAAGTAATTATACTGCACTAACATTCTGTAATAAGAGCCGGGAACTGGAAGTGACACCTTCATCCTCCGAGCAGCCGGAGACGCCACCTTAACAGGAGAGCTTTCCAGCCAACAGGCCACTCACCTTCAAATGTCTCCTTGAAGCACTTTCATTGTTGCTACAGGATGGGTTTTACAGTGTCAGGAACATGTGTGTGTATACATATATATATATATATATATATACTGGAGGCAGCTAAAACAAAGCAGTGTTTGTAATGCTAAGAAGATCATCGATTTTTCATCAACTTTTTCTAGAATTCTAAAGAATTGAGAATCTAGATCTCTCACCTTTTTTAATTTATCAATTTAGTTGTGTGTGTGTGTGTGTGTGTGTGTGTGTGTGATTCATTTGAATCGTTCTGTTGGAATAAGATTTTTAACAAATTCTATTGGAATGAGGATTTTTTAAAACCACATTTGGCAAAAATATGAAAAGAAACTGTAGAAGTGACTACAAGAATGAGTTATGTATTTACATTTTTTAATTCAAAGTATAGCTATAATGCGTTCAAGGAATTTAGGAAATTGGAATTTAAAACATATGCTATATTAATGAATATTAAGTATTGTGTATGTGATTTACTCATAGAATAGGATGTGCCTTCAGAAATTTAATATTGAGATTATACACTAATTAAGTAGTCTGTCTCTGGAAGGGCATCCATCTCATAAGCTTTTGCATCGCGTACATCCACCCAATATCCCCTTTAGCACCAAGTCACTCAGATCAAGACCACGCAGTTCATTTATCCATTGAAAATGCATTGTAGAAGTGAGCAGTGAAAGACAGAATGCCTGCTAACAAGATATTTGCTCACAGATTGAGTTAATGTCTTGGCCAGCAAAAGAAGATTAAAGGTATTCTGTCACATTTTTAACCTGATCAGGACCTGAGGATATTAAGCATTAAGCCAGAAGCTTTAAATGTTGTCAATGTGTAGATATTTATTTTTGTCCATGAATGTAACTTTATCTGGTTTTTACTAATTTAAAAAGCCTTGTAGGATTGTTAGAAGAACACAGATAAAGCTCCACAAGGAAACTTTCAAGTGCACCGTTTGGTTGTCTAGACTGATGTATTAGAGATTACATGAAAGAGCTTTCGAACTCTCAGATAAGATGAAAGATGCATTTGAATGCCCTGGAAATGGCTGGCTGTGCTATAATACGGTTTAACACTTGAACTTAATAAAGGGTTAACTATGTAAATAAAGTCGTTATTTACACAACAGTTATAACAGTAAATCAACATTTTGGAAGGATGTGGAATAGAAAAGGAGAAATGCAGAAAAATGTCCAAATTGGATGAAGAGCAATGTACGAGTAAGACATATCGAGTGTAAATGATGATGGATCATCAAAGGCCAAACAAAATACCATAATGAAACCCAAGACAATATAATGACCATGAAGAACTTACTGGAATATTGCAGGAAGAAATTAAAAAGTTGTGAAGCCAGCGATCATTTTATGGTTGAATACATTATAGAATCTTTGGAAGGGTTTCCTCCAGCAATGAATCAACAGAGACTGAAAATGATGATTGTGATATATATCATGATTCAAATAGTATATTAAATACCAATCTCAAGCAACACATGAGGGTTCATTGACTCCAGTAGTTATGAACTGTGCAAAGCCCTTCTCCTCTCATGTTTGGCACAGTACTCCCTCAAGGAAGAAAAAAATCTAAAACACTACAAGTTTAAAACATATCAAGATATAACTTATTTCTGTAATGAAATCCTAAAATACTGTCAGTTTTATTTCACATTATTACTCTGCAGGTCATAAATTCCAGCATGGAAAGATCTCGGACAGCATCAATATAAAATTCAATCAATGGCAAGTACTCTGAGACTTTGGAAATTATCTTCAGCTGGCAATAGTTACTAAATCAGAATCCGAGGGTTCAGAAATTGTAACGTATTGAAAACTTCAGTATATAATCATCTGACAAAGGGCTACACCAAATCAAAACTTTGACCTACCCACAAATCACAAAGTACAAATGTGTAACCTGTTGCAGTTTAATTTATTGTTAAAAGCCACATTCTAATACTTATAAATCAAAATGAGATAGGATATCACTCCGTAATGTGCGATTTGTGGGTGGGTCAATGTTTTGATTTGGTCTAGCTCTTAATTGTGTTGATAACATGAACCAGAATCTATATAGAAATACACATGCATCTCATTTGTGAAGATGAAACATTAGTTTAGTGGCCAGTAAAATAGTTAAATAGATTAAGATAAAGTTACACATTTTATGGGAAATTAATGGCATTGAGATAATTTTGATTCTGCTGTGCAATATAGCATAAGATATGTGAAGGCTGAGAGAACCACAGCTTTAATGTCATATAAATATCCTGAGATGTATTTTAATAAAATACTAGTTGGCATCTTGATTTGTTCCATTCACATGTATTGTATCAACATAGCCCTCAAAATTGAGCTATTTGTTGTAAAGTATAAACAATTCATTATCTGGTTCAAATATCTGATTAACAGTCATAAATTGACTCAAAACAGACCAGAGCTTATATCTGATAATCAACTATGCATGGCTGATAACTCAAAAGAGAATGAGGAGCCTATCATGATTTAAACCATCTAAAGAATTCCATATTGCTCTGGAGAAATTCATCACATTGGTCAAGAAAAATACATTTCATATGACAGAGCTTAGGGAAAGCCAAGCCTGAGAACGGTTTCTCTGTGGAAGCGCCCATACCGACCAAGGGCAGGGGATTCTTTGAATCGGTATTTAGGAAGTGAAAAATTATGTCTTTTCTTGCTTGCTTTCTTCTCTTGTGTGACTCCACTTGATTGATCTGCATCCAATGCCTCCTAAATTACAGCGCTTTCCATGCTAATGAAACCCGAACTACAGTTCAAACTTAGTTTTTCTCCACTTGAACTAAATGAGCTCTAATGGAAATGACACGTGTAATCTCAAATGGATGATCCCCCCAGTTAATATTTTCAATCTATTAATCAATCGCTTAATCAATAGATTTTATTGTAAAGCAAGCCACAGGAGAAAGCTGTCACTGGGCTCCTACTGAATGCATCCAAGTCAGCAGTGTCGGCTTAATGAAAGCAAAAGGCTAACAAGGAGAATTACTGCATTAACATGATGGCATTAGGTTTGACATGCCTAGTGATTTTATAAAGGTCCTATAGTTTAGCTCTATTTCTTATTGTCTTCTTTGTTTTGTCAGTTGCTGTGAACTGTAATGTCGGTGTTGTGTCTGAAAATTATAATTAATTCTGCTAACTTCTGCCTGTTTCTGGTTGTGTATTCAAAATGGATCAAAGCAATCCAATGATTCTATGTATTCAAAACCAAGGGCTTAATGCCAGACAAGCACCTGGGACCAGCGCATGAAAATTATATCTCTTGCTCTTCTGTGCCAGTAACAACACAAACTTGAATTGAGCAGCATTGTTTTATAGAAGTGGAAAACAATTATATTGTTTCAAGAGCAGCATTCGATGTAACTCTGTGAATTCTGTATGTATTTTTACATCCAGTGTTAGCAGATTATAAAGAAAATTAGTGTCATGGGAAATCTAATTAGAATTATAATTTGTTTGATTAAGATTAGTGAAAATATAGAGTATTCAAAACATTACTACTTACAACAAATAATACAAAAACAACAAAAGTGACAAAACAAAAATTATGTAAGATGTTTATTATGTAACAATTTTAGCTTCATATTGCTGTTAATACGAAAACACGGATCATTATAGACTTACAATGTTAATATTCTAAAATTACACAAATTATGGGTTATCAGATAACTGCCTAAATCTAAAAATGACATTGACCAAGATATATACATACAAACATACATACACACTCACACACTTATTCAAATGTGGTGCTGTAGCTCTCACTCATACCAGCTATGAAGACTTTATTTTCAAAGTCTGTTACACAGCACTCTTCCAAATGTTATTATGTTCCCTCACTTTTTCATTTAAGGCCTTCTGAGCTCTGGTTTAGATCAGACTGCTGCCCAGTAGTACAGTAGCACATTATATCCAATAAATGTGCGCTGGCACTACTCAATTTAAAATAAAGCCCTCTTCCTTTCCCTTTGTTCCTAACTCCTAATAGGATATTCCACAAAAGAATGTAATAAGTTGTGAAATATCAGGTGCCTGGAAGCTGATTTATTATTTTCTTATCTATATATCTATATATATATCTATATATCTATATATATATATATATATATATATATATATATATATATATATATATATATATTGACAACAGGAACTTTGTTTTTGTGGACTTCATTGGACAAATACAACCTGTATATTATTATAATGTTTTGTAATGTGCAATATCTATACATATAAAAAATATAACAATACAATATAAAAATACAATGCCTTAATGTATTGTTTTTTTGTCACTTTTGTTGAGAGTGCAGAAAACAGACACAAAAGAAGCTAAAAACTCGAAAAGATAGCAAGTCTTCATTCTGTGCTGATATTTTCCCTCCTTTTTAGGTTCTTTGCAACTTTTAATGTTTAGAGATATTGATGTTGAAATTCAGTTTTAGATTTTACAATTCTATTCTGTTTTCACCCATTAAATACACAAGCTCATCATTACAGCTGTTAAACATTGAACACTTTAATACAAACAACATTTGTTTATTTTACCAATTGTTTTCTATTTTTGTTTGCACATACCTTCCTAATTTACTGCTATTAAACATTTATTAAAGATTACTTGACAACTGAATTAAACCAATGGCTTCTCCCTGATACTATTACAACACGAGGAGTAATGAAGAGGCTCAGATAAGAGCAAAATAAGCACTTTCAATGACTGATTGTCAATTGATTAATCTGAGAATGTCTCCCAATGGTCACTTGTCAGTACACCTTTTTTTCTGACAAGCACACGGCACCCGTAACAGGAAAAAAGCGTTTTAATCTGCATGAATTTGGTTTGTTAAATGTGCCAAAACTGCTGTTAAAACTGATCTCTTCCACAAGTCAATGCTAATTTACATTCCAGATATCACTAAATCCCAGGACAATACAGCTCCTGATTGCTTGTGAAATATGCTTAAATTACGGATGCTCTATTACACAACTTTGCACGTCCAAGCGTTCCTCCAGCCTTTTCTCTCAAATAACCCTACAGAACTGAACACATGACGCACTTTGTGTGTGTGTGTCAGATAAATCCTTATTTATTGTTTTGTTGACAGGAAAGAATTCATCTCCATTTGTATTTTAGCCAGTTAAGCTTTATAATGTATGTCATATCACCTTTAACCTTCAGAGGATTTGAGGGAAATCCAGCTCCACTAGTTTATAGTGCACGATAATTACCTTTCTTAAGCTTTCTGCTAAAATTTCCTTTCACTTCTAATAAATTCTTCAAGCTGTTTAGCAGGGGGTGAAAGCAAAGAAAATATAAGTAGGATGTGTTAAAGACATGTCTAACAGTTATGTCCTAATTTTTTAAAGTAGCATTATATAGAGAGAGACTACATAAAGACTACACAATCAAAGTATCTGGGGACTGGAGCTACCAACTGTATTGAATTGTTGTTGTTTTTTATGTTTCTGTTTAAAAATAAAAAGATGCTAATTACATGTATTTTTGCTTTTCCCCCAAAATGCCTCTTTGGACAGTAATTCAACTTAATGGTTATTTTGTTAAAGGTTCATTGATTGTTAATGTAACAGCATTAAACTTTAAACGTGAGTCTGTCACGTAGAGGAACCACTTCAAATGGAAGTTGAAGCAATTAATAGAGCAATAATAGGAGAGACAGGTCACTTAACTGCCAATGACTGATGAGAGGAGAGGGACTCCGCACTTTCATGGGTCAGTTTAAAGCAAAAGGGAAATGAAGACTAACACTGCTACCTACTGTGAGAAAAAACACAAGAGGAGGCAGTGAAATCTGTGTCTTTGTTCACGTATTCCGGAGAGTGACTCATATTTACAATCTCATGTCTTTTATCAGAAAGAAAATGTAAACGATATGTAGTACATTCAGACTTGCCAATCCCTGCGACTCTGGTGACTTTGGTGTTTTATCACTAGATGAAAATACGTGAAAAGGGTGAAAAGACAAAATGCAACATGAAATGTAGGTGTGAAGTGTGGGGATAAAAGAGTAGCATGAAAGCATCAAATCTGTCAATTATGCATTTTTCAGAATTAAAAACTGACCTACACTGTGGAATTCATTTAAGAAATAGATATCCTGAGTCTGATAGGGAGGTAATGTTATTTCATGTCAGCACATGGGCTTTATATCAGCCTTTTAGAGTCCTATATTATCATTTGGTTTCATGTGCATCATTCATGAAAGAGAATATAAATAAGACGATGATTAAGTTGGGCTTTTGTTGTTGTTGTTGTTGTAAAACCCCAGAGTGTACAACTTCTTCTAAACATGTTTTTGTTTTGTTTTTTTGGTCTTTTGGGATATTTTTTCACATTTTGCCCGTGCCTTGTCCTTTTTCTTATCAAACCCTGACATCTCAGGTTATTCTCCCCTTTATTACTACAAGTAATGCCAAACATATTTAATGTTTTACACTGGAAACAGATGTCCTCTTGCCAGTGGCAGAACTTTCAAGATGACAAGGACTCTCCCGAGGGTTGACAATCCGTAGCTGTAAGAATTTGTGACTAATAGGTGGTTTGATGTGACAGGCGCTGGCTGCCTGGGGAAATTGAGCCTTGTTCAGTGTCGATACCTTTTGTGTCTCACTCAGTTGTAGGTTATTGTTGGATGGCCTTAGGGACCTTCCTTACAGTTTACATTCACAGACAGTATGTGGTCAGCAACAACTTTGCAATTTTTATCGTTGTTATTGATCCGTCACCACCTCCCTGGTGTAGCTAATTTGCTTGTTAACATAAATTTGTCAGGAACGGAGGGATGGCTTCCGTCAAAGGACCGATGTGAAGTTTGGATCAACATTTCTGTCTTTTATATTCCCTTTCCTTTTTAACATGAATGCCTAGAGTGTAGTTCTCCATGGGTGTTCATCTCCAACCTTTATTTCTTCCCAGTTTCACTGCTTAATATAGTGGAGCAATGTATTCAATTCCTAGTCATTAAGCTGTCAGTTAATCAATAAGGTTGCCTTGTTTTATGTAAGACAGAATTAAAACAGAGCTAAACTCAAACCTACCTAATGACCTATTTATGTGCCCAAATCATCCAGTAAAATTAGCACCAAGGATTGGCGTTGTATGCCTGTAAGCCTGGATAAGTCATTAACTTGAGAAAATATATTTAAATGACAACATATGTCAAGCTTTTTGTTCCACTTATAAGTGCTCCCATGCTGTCAGATGCATACACAGCACTGCACAACTGAAATGCAATGGCTTTTTAAGTAACAACAGATTCGACATATGAAATCTATTTTTTTAATGCATAGACATCATATTAAAGTTCTTTGCCTAATCTGATTTTTATCAATATGTACTTAATTACATTAGTAGTTGGATTTCTTGGCAAAGGGTTTAGTTGCAGAGAAGCTTGTTTTCGTAGCTTTTGCCCACACCTGGGGACATACTGTACCACACCAGTCAACAGATCTTATGAACACGGACAAACAAACTCCCAGTGTCTCAACAAACGATCATGAAAGTAACAACTGCCTGAATAGAGACCTACTTTGGGAGATATATGTGATCCTTTGTGTACTCCATGATTTCTGAAGGGTGTCCCATGAAATTCTTGCCTTTCTAAATTGACACAATATTTTAATCCATGGTAACACATTGGATTTTTCACACACATACACTTATATATGTATATACATACATCGTATACTCTGAGCTGTCTTCATTGGTTAGATCAAACATATGGTCGTTTTTACATCATCCATGCAGACCATACCAATGCATTTCTTTTAATATTTCACTTCAATCCTGGCCAAGATCTTTCTTATTCACCACATGGCCATTAAAACCTGATGACAGGCCTCCTCACTACTACAGAAGGAACAGTGGTCTCTCCATTAACTGCATAACTTCGGTTAGGGAAGGGGAGATGAGAACTATTGATATGCTTGTAGCAAAAGGAAAAAGAAAAGCCTCTGTACCCAGCATGACATCGCGTCTGTGCTCTCCGAATATACAGTAAGCCACAGCACATGCTCTGCTCTTCCCTCTGAAAGTGTTGGGTTTCCTGAGTTGTGAGCGGGTTAACAAAGATGGTGGCGACAGCCAAATGTGACATCACCAACAACTGCGAGAGATACCATAGTAACATCAATAATATTTTTGTTGACATTTGAAATAAATTATGTGAGAAGACATATAACTCATCTCTAAGCTGCTGTATCGTCGGGGTTTTAGCCGCTTCAGCACTACTGTGGAACGCACGCGGGTTTGGTCTGAGGAAAATCCTTTGCACGACTGATGGTTCTCACTTTAACTTTAGCTTGTGTTACATTATAAATTAATCTCCATGTTATCAACATAATCAATAGCCTTTTGCCAAAACGTGGTGTCTGTGGGAAACTTTGCTGGAGTTGTGCATTCAAAGTAAAAATGGTCAATTCTCAACTCAGGTGTCTTGCTGGGAATGCGTTTTTGCCCGTGGTAATAGAGACAAGTGTTTAAATATGGTTGACGACAAAGAAATTGTTCTTTCAGACTCTGAAGGCACTTAATTTCATGTCCAGCAACCTATCTTACATTTCTCCGAGCTTGGATATGAAAAACAGAATCTATGATGACCTACACTGTTTCTCCAGTTGTTATTTGTTTATTTCTCCTAATTAAATGTTACAGTCTAACAGCATGAGCTTCTTTATGGGTATTCATATATATATATATATATATATATATATATATATATATATATACACACACACACACACACACTAATAGCTTTGGAAGTGGAGGAATGTTACAATTTTCCACAGAAACTTTTCTGACAACAAAAACATCTATTTACACACTGTCTTCAATCCCACAAAGTAACTTGTTTACTGTACTGACAAATTTGAACTCGCTTTCTTTATTTAAAGTCATTCTATTTTTATTTTTTAATGAAAACATTGTGCATGCAGTGCCTGTTCTTTCTTACTGGCTTAATGATTTTGAAAGGGAATAAAAGCCTTAGCTAAATCTATCATTTCAAAAGCTCAGTTTTCAGAATCTAAAATAATATTTAAATGTATAATACCTCATAAACAATCATTTCAGTAATCTGCACAGTACTTGAGTGAGTCTTTGGAAATAAATCCTTTGTGTTACTTGTCTCTTGTCACAACTAATGGATATGAATGGTGCTGTCACTTGCATGATAATTAAAAAAGTATTTAAATTATGAATGTTTATGATTTCTAACACTGGAAATCGAACATCAGCACTCCTTTTTCTGTAATATGTTTGTAACCTCGGCTGTATACCACAGGTATATTTCATGTAGAATATCTTTGTATATTGATAATGTTAATAAACCAAACAGTCTTCGTTAATTCTGTGCTTTTACTTTCTGGTTTTATGGAGGTTTGGTGCTCCTTTCAACAGTGTCTCCTTCTGTCTTCAATTACTTTCTCTTTATTCTTTACTATATTTAAATGAATATAAGAGCACACACTTCCAGTTGTACATATTTGACTTTACAGCTGTAAGGAGGCATCTGAAACAGGCTGAAAAGTTCACCATAAACAGTCCTCAGGGCATCGGCTGTTTTGAAGGTATTTGTCCAGCACTCTTTCATTTCACCGTATGATCTGTGCACTTCTGACATCAACAGGACTTTGGCCACCCTAGTAACCTAGTATATATGTAGCAAAATATATAGATATATACCTAGCTGTGGGACTCCAGCGAGGAGATGCCACACCTCATCAGTGGCAGCAATGACCATTTCTCCTATTCCTGTCCTGCCCCCTCTTCCTCTCATGGTTCTTCGACATCCACCTCTCTAGCCCCTCCCACTCCGCTGAATTTTTTCACCTCCTTCACTCTTTCATCATCTCCCTGTCCCCATCACCGCCTACTCACAAGGCAGAGGATGTATGTCTGTGTATTTTCTAATGAGAAGGCACAGGAGGAGGTCTCATCTGAGTGACAGCACACAGAGGCCTATCAACAGCCTTGCTATGAGTTTTCACCACCTCCCATCACATGCAGCAATGTCCCATAGTCTGCTTTGGGAGCTATTTTCAACTTGAAAGATAACTGCAGTTTATCAGTACAATTAAAAAACATAATACATCAAAATTGGAGACTGGAAACCTGAGTTTGATTGGTCCTAAAACAGAACATTAAACCAAATATCAAACAGTACAAAACTTGTCTAAGTGAAATCAGTAACAATAAGTTATATTATTGAAAGGTGTAAAACAATACAGTCAATATATTAAATTGCTAATACAAGTATGACCAATACATTCAAATTACCTAATTCTTGAGTAAAGTATTATCATTTTTAATACATTTAGAGACATGAAGACATTCTTGCTAGAAATAACTTCAGCCTTGCTCTGACTTTCTTGGCTGAATTTCATTTTTATCCTAGTATTAAACTGGCACTGAGAAACGCCTCTGGCTTCTGGTTTTAGCCCTGCTAGAACCTAATTCTTGAGCTTTGAGACCTGATATAGACCTAGTTTTAATGGGTGGTCACTGCAGACACCGCTTCAAGCATATAAGATATAAAAAAGCATGAAAACAAAATACCATTGTATTAAATTAACATCCTATAAAACCCATTTTTTGAATCCAGATGCTCAATATTGCTTTTCACAGTTGCTGGGTGGTAAAATTCTGACTTTAAAGAAGTGGCTTTCTGTTTCTGTTTTCAAGTTAAATGTAATGAAAGGAAAACACTGCAAAATTCCCACATTATTAAATAAAACATTTCAATGGCCAGAGGCCAACCATTGTCACGCCATGAACAAATGTCTTATGATAATATGTTCCATAACAATTTGCTGCAGTCAACCAAGCTTGTGCAATGTTTTACACATTATTAAAAGTTCAAGTGAGTTTAGCAGAACATGGCTGTTTTATTTGACCAGGTGACTCCTGTGCCACTTCTACTTGAATGAAAACCATTCATGGCATGGTGTAATGTGATATTAACTTGTGTGTATCAGAACATATGAAGCAGTGCTTTCCAAGGGTCAGAAATGGCTGAACATTTCTGTGGTGGTAATAGAAAGCCTGTTTACATGAAGTGTAAACTAACCATGTTTAAATGTAAATTAAACCAAAACATCTCAGAAGAGTTTTTTTCCTCCTACAACACTGTGCATTTTAAATTAGTCCTCTAGGTTGTTTCTCAAGGACGGAGGAAGGACAATATTTCCAATATATTAACATTCATACCACACATAAACAAGATGCTCCTCGAACGCCTAATTTCTGGCGCACAAGGTGAGGACTGGTCAGGAATATACGTTCTGTCCTCGTCTGGTTTGATGCTCTAATGATCTCATCTGTGGACAGATAAACTCATCTAACACAACTGCTACAAATAATCCCTCCCATACACATAGTCAATCTTCCCCATTAGGAAATTACAGATGGATCCCTCATTTTCCTTGGCTTTCAGAGAGATAGACATCAAGGCCTGGGCTGTGATTGTAACAGGGTCTGTGCTTATATTGTGTGTGTGGACCCTCCTAACAGGATCATTATGAGAAGTACAAAAAGGCCTTTTCTTTCTTTCTTGAATGGCTGACCATTAATGTTGTATTGGATGTCATAGTCATATCACCCATGCTTGTCATTTAATTTATCTTTCTCATAGCTTAATTTAAATTGTATTTACAATAATCATGTTTTTTAAGTTATAAATATATTAATAGTATTAGTACTAACAAGCTATAGTAATATGATATTTAATTTATATTTAATTATAATATTTAAATTTAGTTTTTTTGTTAATTTTGGATTCTGATCTAGACCAAATCAAATCCATGACTCATAATCACAAAGTACTACTATCAATGACCATTTTGTTTGAGAAGATTTACTCTTTCTACCCTTCATCAAGTACTGTGTTTTTAATTTGTGATTGGCAGGTTGCTCAAAGTTTTTAATTTGGTACAAGTCATAGTAGTGAAAATAGGCTTGTGCAATCCTATTTATTAAAGAGATGCAGCTATTATTTTATACTGCTCTAGGCAGACCATTTAAAAACAGATATTGAATCCTACGAAAATTGAATATAATGAAAAAGGGTAGATTTTTCCAGGGGCTTTGGTAGTTTTTAGTTTTTTTTTAAGGTTACAACATTGTTTTGTTCTTTTTAATGATGAAGTTCTATGCCTAACCGACAACTACTTACTTTTTTCATCCATAACAGGAAAGCAACAGACAGCGTTATCACAGGAATACTTCACATAATGAGATCCAGATGTTTGGAGATGAGTAAACAGAAGACACGGCTAAGATGCCGACATTAATTATGTTGCAAAATCACATTTTCCAAAAGTTTACTTCATGGCTAAAATATTAATATAGAAAGCCAGGAGAACCACCTTGACGTTTTTTCCTTTCTTTGTTGATGTGAGTACACTTATAAGAAGAAAGCAAAGTTTATTCTCATTTTAACTTTGATCTCACAACTGCATCGATTCAGTGCACCTGCTTTTGCATTGCACTGTAATATGGTTTGTGTGTACATTTTCTATGCTTTTTTTTTTGTATTGTTTGCTGCTTTCTTTTCATACTGCAGGTCAACAGTGTCCTATTTAAAAGAAGTACAAAGTATAAATACATATTTATGTATTGTTGTATATTATATAGTATTATTAGTTGCAACAATCAAGGAATCGTAACAAATATAGATATTAAATAATATTAAACATTTAAACATAAAATAAAACCTTATTTCAGAGTAGTGTCAAAATGCTTGTTGTCACTTTAAATTTTGAGTGAGGCATTGTTTACTCATTTTAATGTAGTACTAATAACATCTTCAGTCAACAGATTTTTACAATTTGATAGTCCGCAAAATGCCTGTAATGTGCATAATAATAATGATTTATAATAATTATTATCAAGACCACTAAGCAGCATAACATTCATACACTGAAATTAATAAATATGATTCAAATATGTAGGCTATATATTCTTAATTAAAAAAAATGTATTTACTTTTTAGTTTAAACACCCTTTGAAGGAAAGTATAGACTATTTAATAGAGGTAGTGTATGTTTTCAGAACTATTGTTTAAAATATGGAGAATGCAATCTTATCATTTTGCAAAAAATCCCAAACAGAACTCCAACCTTCCAGTTTTATATTATATTTCACTCTTAATTTGATTAAATACATTAATAATTGCCCATTATCTTTGAACTCTTATTAGAAGTAGAATGGTAGGCATTGAGTTGTTAAAGCTGTGGATAACTTTCTTTGCGCCCTCTGGCATGTATAGGTATGTGTTTATAACGTGAAGGAACAGTACATTGCAGGATATTTAAATCACGTGAACTCAACTTCCCAGAGAAGAGCATTTTTAATTTTTCACTCCTCTTTTGTGTTAATATTTAACCAACTGAGTGAGGGGTACATCCGGCCCCCTGTTCAAGGTGTCTGTAACATTCAGTGGCTGTGTGGCGGAATAAAGCGACAGAAAGAGAAACGTCTTGTGGAAATGGCGAAGTGCAAACTCCCCCACAATCCCCTCCACCACCCTTGGATTTACTTTGAATATGAAAGGCACGAAGAAACACCTAGTATGACAGACACTGCAGTTCTTTATTAAATGAAGCGCACTGAATATGATGCTGTATTTAAAAAGAAAAGAAAAGAAAAGGGATCTGTCTGGGCACTGACACCTTTAAATAGACAGAAAGAAATCCCTGGTCAAAGCACAGAGGATCCCTTCTCACACAGCCCCCACTTTCAGCACTGATGCTTCTATTGATATTTAGATGATGCCATCACAGGTAGGAAATGCATTTTAGCTATTGATTTTAAATTGCACATTAGACCGATTCCAGTTGCCATATCTTAAAAAAAGAAGAAGGAGCCAGGCCTGGGAATTTGTATGGATTTTCTGGCTCATTCCTGTGATGAGGGAGAAATGCAATAAGTGCTCCATTACTTACACAAGCTGCTAGTTCTCAGAAAATTAGTCACCAGTGACCTTTTGCCCTTTGTCTCACACTCATTTTCAGTAAAAGTACCTGATGGGAATAAAAATAAATCCAAGCTAATGGCTGAGCCGTATTGTTCTGCCTTCATAGAGTAATATTCCTGTTTAGTTTTCCGAGGGCATATAAAGACTATATCAAAAATCCCTGCGCCAACAAAAATCCCTGACTTTGCATTTTACAGAACATTTTTTTTTCTAGTTTACATTATTTATTTAGTAGAATGTTGAATTTGTTTTATATATATATATATATATACATACATACATACATACATACATACACGAACAAACATATATATACACACACACATATAAAGATTATTTATTTAATCAGACAATTAAACAATAATCATGATTTTTCATTAATAAAATATTTCCATGGATTTCTACCTCATATTTTAGATCATTTGTCTGCTAACATTTCTATTTAGAAATAATCCAAACTGAAATACACATACACATTGTCAAGACAGAAAACAGGAGACACTTCTTCACACAGAGAGGCGTCACAATCTGAACAAACTCCCCAGTGATGTGGTAGAAGAGACAATTTGGGGACATTTAAAAACAGACTGGATAGGATCCTTGATCACTTAGTTATTAATGGACACCAAACGAGCACGATGGGGTGAATGGCCTCCTCTCGATTGGACACTTTCTTACGTTCTTATAAAATGCAAATCTCAAAGAACCATGAATACATTGCTTTTAACATTCTGCCATCATTAATTGAATGTGTTACTCGTCGACATGCATAATGCTTTTGCCCCTTTTTTGGGATGATTACATTTCATTGATCATATAATGTCTATTTAAATAACATTAAACACAGCTATGTTAATTTACTTCACCTTTGA
Source organism: Amia ocellicauda (assembly GCF_036373705.1). Classification (NCBI taxonomy): domain Eukaryota; kingdom Metazoa; phylum Chordata; class Actinopteri; order Amiiformes; family Amiidae; genus Amia; species Amia ocellicauda. The sequence continues at coordinate 31,969,243 of NC_089862.1, read as the reverse complement.
ATACAAATTGATAGTGAATGCTACAAATGGCGTAATGGTAAATGTGACTGAAACTACAATTATTGATTAATTGATCAATTGTTTAATAGGGTGAATGTTGTTTATTCTGATGGGTCCAGTGAGATAAGTGTAGTTTATGCCTTCACATTTGTTTCAGATGTTTTTATTAATGGAAATGGGACAAAAGAATAAGTCTATAGGCAAAGATCTGATTGCTGTCTTGCATCCCTCCACTGTCCTGCAAGACATGCAAGAGTGCATGCTCTGGGGATTTCTCCGATAATGCCTTGTTGTCCTGCTGCACAATTATTTTCATGACTTGTGTTGCCTAACAAAAAGGAAACAAATAGAAAACAAAACAACCTAACCAAAAAATCTTGGGGGGGGCCAGGCAGACTACTATTATGTGCTTTTCCCTCTGTATCAGCACTAAAACACTGGCTTCTTCTGCCTGTCAAATTAAAAGACACATCATGAAGGAATTCCTCTCCGCTGAGTTCCACGTATGATGTGATGCATTGCTAGATTTAACAAATCTGATCACTGAGACTGATCTGAGACTCTCTTGTCTCCATAAAGGAGCTGAAAATGACTCAACCCAGATGCTAGTGGATGTCTTGGAACAAAGAGGACATAACGCGTGTAATCCATCTGACGCGACCCACACCGTTTTCTGTGGTGCCAGAATTGTTCTCGCCACATGAAAGTACTCTCAAGACCTGACACGAGAGCAGCTCCCTGGGTGCTGTAAGTTGAACATTGAATTTTTATGGATGAATGGTATCTACAATTAAAGTATTTCAACAAAATGTATAGTTTAAAATCAGAGCATCTTATTAAATTAAATATTGAATTGCACGGTATACATGAGAGTTAGGGTACTCAGATTTGATCAGAGAAATCGATACAGTTGAAAAGAATATTGTATATGTACATTATTGATATTTTTATTGAATTTTAGCTTTAGTTTTGTTTACCCTCTGAGCATATTATGATGAAAATGAAAGAAGGTTGTAAATAAGAAGAGACGTTATTGTCCATCTTGGCGTTTTTTGTTGTTTGTAGACAATCTATCTGAGAACCAGGTGGCTGCTGGGTAACTTGCTCCAGACCCTCTTCACTCTTTGAGTAAAGAAGTGCCTCCTATTTGCAGGCCTAAATACACCTGCTGTTGATTTCCACTTGTGTCCTTGTGTCTCCAGTTTGTTTATTTTGAAAGTTCTCCAAAAGTCAACACTCAGATCAAACCTTCATAAACTTCATAAACTTCTCTGCTCAAGATCAAAGCCGTGCAGTTTTGTATGGTTGTTGTATTGTATTGTTATTGTTGTTGCTCTTGTCATGTGCTTTGATATAAAAACTCAACTCTAACTTGGGAGATCCGAGGTGCATATTTATGTCAATGCTATACTGGCTAAAGGTCTTAATTTTCTCTTTTGGCATCTGACACCCAACGTGAGATTTGTGCTTGTTTTTCTTCACAGTGAGGAACAATATTTCTGCATAATCAGCTCGGGCAATCTTGCACCCAAAGCACATTACCAGAAAAAAAACAAACAGACAATAGTTGACATATCCAGTTCAGTTTGCATTCCTTTTATTTCCGGGCACAAGTTGAAACAATTTTCAACAGTATATAAAATCACAACGTAGGACACGCAGTTATGTGCCATTAGTTTTCTTTTTTAATCAATGGCAGCTTGTAATCCATAGACAAATAAACTGTAGGCAGTTCTAATCTGGGTGGATCATGGACTGGGATAGGCCACACTATTAATGAACCATTTAAACAACATGATCTAATCTGTCCCACAATATGTGTTCATCATTAATGGATTGTGCTTATTTTGTTGCGCTGAAGCTTTCTTTAATTTATACTCTATAATCGGCGGCATTTGTAAACTGGCATTTCTCCTTATTTATATTGCATGGAGCACTTAATGGGTATTACGTTTGAAATACACGGATTGAATAACTGTTATTTGTGTTTTACATCTCAATGTCTGGTGTGTCTTTTTCTTCTTCCAATATTCAAGGCAGGGTGTAGAACTGATTAACGCCGGGTAGATGGGAAAATAGTATGAATAGGGAATTACAAAAACAAAACAATAAAGCAGCACAACCATCGGAATGGAAGGCATTGTAAGGCTGGGGAAATAAGCACTCGACTGAATCTGAATAAACACAAATATTATATTACCACGTATTCTTATGAAGGCGCACAATTCTCAGGTACTCTGAACGTGCAGTAGAGGTTTTGCGGCCGTCATTTCAGCTGCTAGCACCATCGTTGGGCATCGCACACTGAAACTAGGACATTATACAGTGTGCTTGATGTTATCCTCTGAGAAAAACAGAGGAGATGACTAGATTACTGTATTCTAATAACACGCAGCACGTAGCTCCATTCCCATGAAGCAGTCCCCACAGAAGGCACTATAATAATTTTCACACACCTGTGGCTCCTATCCGCAATCAAAAGTAAATACGCTTTCACAGCTTCTCTGTCTTTGTGATCTGTGTGTGTGAGTGTGTCTGCGTGCGTATGTATGTTCATATATGTGTAGGGCAGATTGGCGAGCTTTCCATTTTACAACTACAGGTGTATCTATTTTTGTTTAGCTTGCTGTTGATCCTGGGATGAATATAAATGAGCTGAGTTGATTATAGTGCAGGCCAAAAGTTTGAAAGCAGAAAACGTCTAGTGTTTGGCTTCTCTTCAGACACTGCTGAATAAGACGTATGTAAAGTACAATGGCAGTCCAGTGTGTCCTGTTTTATCTAGGAATTGGGACTGTATACAGCCTCGCATGATATATTTCTTCAGATCAAATTCAATTCAATGCTAAGTCAACAGTTTTGTACCTGTTCTCTTTTTGATTTTGATCTGTACATCTGTCTGGGTGCTGTGAAGTACTTTATTTATGAAAAGGCTTACTATTTATCTTTTGGAAATACAGAGGATTTTAATCATGCTTTTATTTCTGCATGTCTTGACTACTCTAACGCCTTATTTTCAGGCCTAAATCATCATACATTGCCCCGGCTCTTGGCTGTCCACAATTCTGCTGCTAGATTTTTGATAGTTTTATTGTAATGTTTACAGTATTTTTAATCTACTGCATTTTGTTTACCTTTTATCTTTTTATTTCCATGTGTATCTCCATGTTTTAACTGTTGATAAGTGCTATATAAAGTTATTATTATTATTTGCCATGAAACAATACATAGCAAATTACTGTATCTACAATAGTTTAATGTGAAGATATGTAAATAATTGGTATATTTGTTAAAGCATTTTCCTTCTTTTTGTTTTAATTTGAGGCTTTTAAGTTGTTATGAGTGTGCATGGGGTGGATATGGTGGTGATTCTGATATAATTTAGTTTTTAATGTGAGCTGTGCATAGTGTGGGTGAAATATAGAGCAGTCAAGTTCTGGATGATATTTTGGAAAAGCTCTGCACTTATGACTTACCTTCTGTAGTTCCCCATTTACAAGCCTGGTTAGGATATGTAAGTGTCTGTATGAACGAATAACAATCTGTGTAGGTAAACAAGCACCCTTCAAAAGCAACATTTCACAATCTCTGGTACAATCTACCACCTAAGTGCAAAGACTCTCAGAGCAGATAACTTTTCTTTATCTTGTGTAACTGCATATTTTTTCATCTCATCACAGCTGTGGTTGAGACATCTTGAGACAAGTGCTGGCAGATGTATGAAATTAAAATGCTTGCAAAAAACACACGATTCATGTTAATGTTGCAGCTAAAACACTTTTTATCATTTACAAAAACAAAACAAAACAATTGTTGTGGTTAGACATTATGTTTGTAACCTCTTACAAAGAGATTGGATCTATAAAGCTTATGGTAATGATTGATTATCATTGTTATAATAATAATAATGATTATTATTGTTATTTAGGGAATAACATATATTTAGGATGTTATGTATTAAAAAAGTACATATGAATCTGTTATGTAAGACTGTGAGTAGTTTATTTTTCTCTGTTTGGGGTTTTAGTTGAAAATAAGGTTTTCAGATAATCTTCTTAAGCAGTCATTAACTTGCAGGTCAAAAGGTGACAGAAAATATTTGGCTTAACCTTTGACACACTCTTTATTAAGTGTGTTATGACTACCATAATATAAATAAGCACCTTTTACCAATTTGTCCTGTTTATACAAATTTCAGACAGTATTAAAAACATATTTATTATTGTTATTATTATTACTACCTCTACTACTACTACTACTAATAATAATAATATACAAGTTAAGTATATACAAAATAAGTGAAGAACATGGTTAATAAATTGTGCCACTTATGATATTTTTTATTTACACATTTACTTACTTTATGTAATATTTACACCTTGCCCTGACTTGCATATGACAGTAGAGCATCTCAAGAAATTATTTTGTCTTGGGTGATGAAAGGGATTGTTATGGTATTGTCTGTGCTTTGCATTTTCAGTTAATTAAAACATATTGCTTTCCAGAAGCAATACAAATGTCAGGTAGTTCTGACACTCTTCTGACAAAGTGGCAGTTAAAATTAAACAGGATTTTAACTCTTTACAAATGCACTGGAGCTGAAGACGGTGTTAATGAGGCCTGGCGGGGTCATGTCATTTTCTCCAAGTGTTTGGTATTGTTGGAAATTGGAGTAATTGGTTGTATCTGCAATTAAGAGATTTAAGTTTAATATTGCTGGTCAGGGAGCAGCCATTGAGTTTTATTTTTCGAATGGTATTCTAATGATTTTGAATAGTGGCTGAATTATTATTTTTTCTAAATATTTCCAGTTGCTTTTTCTGTCACAATAGTGTGCACCATTCTCTAGCAAAAACTTTTGCTGAGTGCTAAGAAAGTATCACTTGGGTCAAATAAATTACCATTCACAAACCAGTGCAATGATCCTGTGAGTCATAGTACAGATATGCATGGTTTAACAGTATAATGTGGTCGCACATCATAAGAAAGCAGGCCACACCACTACACTGCTCATAATAAATATAAAATTAACTCGCTTTAATCAAATAAATATGTGCAAGAGCATTACAAAGTACAACAATCCACCATATGTATATCATATGTAAATGAATGTCCCCCTATTTTTCACCTCCTCTTTTTTCAGCTACTTTTATTTGTTTACTTATTTATTTTCTCATAAAAGTGCATTCAGACCAGATGTTCAAAAGTCCAGGCAAATGACAAAAACAAAAGTTAACAGAACATCTGGCCAATGCCAACAGACTGAAAGGTTACCTTTCTTCCTATCTCACAAATCCTCCCATATGCCTTTTCTCCCTTTCTAATAACATATACGGGCCGCACGGGTTGAGTTGCAATGGGTCACTTTTCCTCTCAGGTCAGAGAAAAGGAAGATGGAAAATATTCGTAATAAATAATATATTGGGAGAGTGGGTAAATAAAAGCAGCTCTTGTGACCTGTAATCTCCCTCTATCTGAAAGTCGCTGCGAAGCCTCTTAGACATCGTGACTGAAAATTAGACAGCCGGCTCTTCTCACACCTCAGGTGGCCAATAGCTCAAAGATATTGTTCAGGACGAGTTACTTGGAAGCTCAGATTGTCTACCATATGTAAAAGACAGAGCAATGTTTAATGAATCCTTTTCAGAGTTAAGATGAGGGAAAATACTTGCTTCGACTCATAAGAGAAGTCCCTGAACCACACTCTGAAAGTTATGTATGTTTTCTGAAGACTGAAATCATATTTGACAATACTGGACAGGAATCACCACTTTCTGAAGACATTAAGAGGTTGTTTCACCTGACTGTGTGAAAGTTTCTACTCTCAGGCGTGCCTAGAATGCACATACACATTATATACTGTATGTGAATATCAGGAAGAATTCAGTTTTCATTTTGTGAATAACCCCAGTCTTAAAATCAAAACCACAGCCCCTGGCAAGGGCTCCACCCCTTAAAGCTATGTCACTCACTTCAAACACTGGCAAAGGGATAGAAAAAAAGCTAACTAGAATTGTAGCTTACTAGAGATAAGAGAATGCACAAATGTGGTGGTGGGTACTTTTTAGCAGCCACCTAAACTTATACGCAAAGCACAAACACAGAGGAGAATCAATAGTTGTAACTCTTTACAAAATTAAAATAATTTAAAAAACTCTGAATCCTGAGTAATCCCTCCGAGTCTCCGAGGGGATTGCAAGTATTTATTTATTTTTATTTTTCAGTTTGTCCATGTGTTTCTCTTCCTTTTTACTTTTTTCAATCTTGGAAAGTCCAAGTGCTTGCAATTGGTCACTGGCTGCAGCTAATTTGTCAGCAGCGAGGATGGCAGCTTGTCTGCGGGAGTGTTATCGAATGGGGAGGTTATGCAGGCATTGTTCTTCATCTGTCTTTACATTGTGCTTGTTTACACATCCTGTCCAGATTTCCGTGGACTTGGAGATACAACGTCGTCATTTGTGAAAAGTTAATATTGCTGATAGTATTGCACTGGTATTTTTTTATGTCGTTAGGTAGATGTATATTAGGAATATAAGGAAAAATATCCTAGGCAAACCAAGAATACAACTGAAATTAAGTTTCAAATTACTAATAACCAAAAACCAGTTTGACTTTTTTATTTCAATAAGTTTTACAACTGCGGCTACACAGGAATTTAACGCATTTTTTTTACTACATACCCCGGACTGAAACTTACCAAAATACTGTCTGTAGCTGAAATTCTAATATTCAGTGCAGCCAGTAAATAATTAAGATATATTAAGATATGCCACATAATAAAGGAAAATGTGCGAGCCAGATATGTCACATTGCAATTCAAGTGTATATTTCTTATTAATATCTGAGGCTTCTCTTCAAGAAATGTCACACAACTGGAAAATTGAAACAGTCTTTGGTGAATTCCATCAGATTTTTTTAAGTGACCTTTAGAGTGATCCAGCAGTTGTAGAAATGAATTACTCAATTTATCTCTGAATCAAAACATTGTGTCCTAGAAAGAATATTGGCTAAACATGCTAGGGAGCATTGGAAATAAATACATACATATATTAGAACTATCTCACACTTGCTGTTGTTTGCATATATATTATATGTTTCTGAAGCCATAATCCCTTATGTTCTACATATGTACTGTACTATAATTTATATAGCCCCCCTCTGCATCTTGTCAGTGTGATGGCAAGATTAATGTGAGTCAGAACCAAAATGATCAAATGAAAGATTACCTCCAATTCGTCTTTTGGCCCCAGTACACATGTAATCCCCAAACTCTTTTGTTCAGCCTGCACTGTAAGCTGCCAAAAAGATAATTCTAATAAACTGCAAAACAGTCTCCAGCCAAATGGTGGGCAGATTTTAGAAGCAGACATCCAAAGAAAGTGTCCCACAGCATGAATAATGATCACACTTGTGACAGAGACACAGGCATCACCAACAACAACTCAGCAAACCCCCGACAACATCTGCAGGACGTCTGAGAAGGCAGGGACACGAGTGAGTGCCTTCAGAAATCACTGCAGAAGAAACCCTACGAATGTCTCGTAATGCGAGCAAGGCGTTTACTCAGACTCCTTTCGCAAGTCGTTTCTGTGTCGCGGGCTCTGAATGCCGACTCGTACTATAATGTTAATTACAGTGGGGTATCATATTGCACACACAGAAATTATTTATAAGCCTTCTTTTCTGTTGCCTCATTTCCAATATGAGCTTCAAGCCACCTGTTCATAAGAGAAAGGATATGTATTCAGGGTTAGACACACAAGTAGTGACATCGTCTTAGGACAGTTGTAAATTATTGGTTACAGACTTGGAGCTGCAGCTGTCATGACTTTTCCAATATTGCTCTTCCAGCTACTTGCACAGAGACTCCAGTTAAGTGCTTCTCCATATACATTAGAGCGCCGCACTGGGTAATTGTATCTTTAATTAACCCTTTTAAGAGTTGAAATACATTTATTTGGAAGTATCACTTATTCACATTTTTTATGTTGTTCTTTATACAACCACACAGTGAAAGGGACCCCTTATCCATCAAAGAAGTAACTCTTGTGTAATATGAAATGACAGAAAAAAGAAAAGTCTCATTCTTTCATTTTTCTAGACCTTCACCCACTGAATGCCTCCTGTGGGCACTAGGTGACATTGCAGAATTAAATATTGTGTATTTACTTTAAATCTTGTTTATGCCCCATCGATAATCCTGAAATCGCCACTTCCAGGTTTTATTGTTGGGATTGTTTAGTATTTTAACTGTTTGTTTCTTTCTTTCTTTATCAAACATACTGTTCCCACTGGGAGCAGAAAACATTCAAACAATATTTTGTGTGTTCATAAAGTTCTTATTGTATGCTCTGTTGTACAGTCTTCGTGGTTTACTGCACATCCTTGGTGTTGTAAGATTGGTGTAAAATGAGAGAGAAGGCAATACAATAGGTATCCAATGCAGATTTTATTTATGGGTGTTTCTTTTCTATAATCAGTGTATGGGTTAACTTAAAACATACAACTGGACATTGTAGTCTTAAGAGGAAAAGTCAATCAGTTGTCAGGAACTTTTCTTTGTGGTAGTTTGTTTCTATATTGTCACATTCTCACATTTTCGTGTTATTTTCCAATAGCTGGCAAACGATTGCACACACCAATAGCTTGTATACACCGATCAGCCATAACATTATGACCACCTGCCTAATATTGTGTAGGTCCCCTTTTTGCCGCCAAAACAGCCCTGACCTGTCAAGGCATGGACTCCACTAGACCTCTGAAGGTGTGCTGTGGTATCTGGCACCAAGACGTTAGCAGCAGATCCTTTAAGTCCTGTAAGTTGCGAGGTGGGGCCTCCATGGATCGGACTTGTTTGTCCAGCACATCCCACAGATGCTCGATTGGATTGAGATCTGGGGAATTTGGAGGCCAAGTCAACACCTTGAACTCGTGATTCATCAGACCAGGCCACCTTCTTCCATTGCTCCGTGGTCCAGTTCTGATGCTCACGTGCCCATTGTAGGCGCTTTCGGCAGTGGACAGGGGTCAGCATGGGCCCCCTGACTGGTCTGTGGCTACGCAGCCCCATACGCAACAAACTGCGATGCACTGTGTGTTCTGACACCTTTCTATCAGAACCAGCATTCACTTTTTCAGCAATTTGAGCTACAGTAGCTCGTCTGTTGGATCGGACCACACGGGCCAGCCTTCGCTCCCCACGTGCATCAATGAGCCTTGGCCGCCCATGACCTTGTCGCCGGTTCACCACTTTTCCTTCCTTGGACCACTTTTGATAGGTACTGACCACTGCAGACCGGGAACACCCCACAAGAGCTGCAGTTTTGGAGATGCTCTGACCCAGTCGTCTAGCCATCACCATTTGGCCCTTGTCCAAGTCTCTCAGATCCTTACGCTTGCCCATTTTTCCTGCTTCTAACACATCAACTTTGAGGACAAAATGTTCACTTGCTGCCTAATATATCCCACCCACTGACAGGTGCCATGATAACGAGATTATCAGTGTTACTCACTTCACCTGTCAGTGGTCATAATGTTTTGGCTGATCGGTGTATATTATTATCCTTTCTTAGCAGGATTTTATTAAGATTAGCAGGTGTACCCATAATTCGTACAAACCTAACTACAACAAATCCCTGTGCCAGAACAGTTATTTTCACCTGAAAAAAATGAGCTAAAGCCCCCCCCTCCTTCCCGTGCTTTTCTCAGGGAGACAATTAATGTCCACTAGCAGATCTCAGCAACTTGTTTTCCCCTTGATACCTTTGGCACTCTTTGCTGAAAAATACTAAAATTAATTTAGCAATAGATTTACTCACCTGCAGCCTTATTGCTGACTCCTACTGCTTTGAATCCCAAGCAACAATAGCCAGGTGGTCCAGAGGTATTACTGTTGTTGTTTCGTTTTGTTTGTGTAAATATTTTAAAATCTGTTGCCATGAATCATAGTTGTCCAGGCATCTCTCTAGGAGCATCTACACTTCTTCATATAGGTGTGAGCAACTGCTAGGAGTGGTTCATTTGGATATCCATTGCAAGAAGGAATAAACTAATTTTTGTGTTCATGAACACTGTGCCACTGTTATTTAAAACATTACCAACACTACACTAGATTTATTTTCTACATAATAGAAACAGATGTGTCATTTTATTGAGTGCAAAAACTGAAACATGCTTACATTACAAAAATACATTTAGAGATGTGCACTTACACTAGCATATGTATCAGGACTACAAAATACTGTTTTTAAAATGCATGCATGCTTTTTCACTGCAATTTATATATTGCATTTTTAACACTGAAAGATTGAATTATACAGTTTTACAGTGTTTTATTTTTTATACATTTCTACAGTGTTTTAATTTTTACTTTCAGAGCTCAGTGAAAATCATTACATAATAAGAAAATACATTTAAAATCATTAGCAGGACATATAAAATGACAGTTTTAAATGATTTCATTTATTATTTATTTCAACTCATCCTTTGTTTGTGTTCCCATATTATATTAAACTCTCTCTTTTTTGGTTTGGCATTAAAAAAAGATGTCATTCAAACTCTTAAAAAAAAAAAATTTGGTTTTATTCTAAATTATATCGGAATTTCTTTAAATGACTGTCAAAAATACAGCCTACCACATATTTAAAAGTCTAATTGCTTGTTTTTTATTGCTGTTATGTTAAAAAATATGCAGCCATTTCATGCTCAAAGTTTATGTGAAATCCTTGGCAAAAGAGAAATATTCATAATTCAAAATACATGGCAACTCTGTATATTCTGATACCTATGGTACTATGTATTTTAGTATCAGGATATTTCAACACTATTCCATCTGACATCACTTCCTGACACAATCATGCCACTATTAATAAAGCTGTCTGCTTGACAACTACTTTATAGTGTCGGAGTCTGTCTGAAACTGTTTGCTGCTCATGCATACTCACAAACTCACTACCTTTGAGGTGTGACTTTGTATTTGTAGTTCAATCAGGAAAACTCTTGCAATTACATCACAAGTGTTGCAATCATTTCATATAGACTTTTGGTGGTGGCCTCACACTTAAGGGGTCCCCTACCCACTGTTCATTCGGTAACGTTTGCATACCTGACAAGCTTTGGGCTGGTGGGTGAGGTAGCTGCCACTCCCCAAAAAGAAGTCAAGATTATAGTTTTAGAATAAATAAAATTACGTTTAGAATAAATATGTATGTATGTATGTATGTATGTATGTTTTAGAGAGTTGAGTCTACCTCACTCGGAACATGATAGCCACTCGAGCGTGCGTTTGTCCACAGGCTGGATGAGAACAGCAATATCAGTTATTCACCCCGAGTGAGCTGTGGCCCGGAACAATCCCTGTCGGTTTCTAGCACACGTTAGCAGCCTTCGTAGCCAGAGACGCAGGAGGGGCAGCAGTAAATCCACAGCTCACCTGGCATAAGTGGGAACTCCCAAGACTTGCAGGTTTAGGACCATGGTGTCCCGACAATGTCCTAAACTGTGACCACTACCTGCAGCTCATGTGTGACCAGTAAAAGAACTGGGGACACAAATGGAAATTGGGCTTCAAGGCATTCAAGACAGAAAACAGGAGACACTTCTTCACACAGAGAGGCGTCACAATCTGAACAAACTCCCCAGCGATGTGGCTGAAGAGACAATTTGGGAACATTCAAAAACAGACAGGATAGGATCCTTGATCACTTAGTTATTAATGGACACCAAACGAGCACGATGGGGAGAATGGGCTCCTCTCGATTGTAAACTTTCTTATGTTCTTATGTTCTTAAAGTGAGGCCTGATTTGATCAAACTAGACCCAATGGGGATAAGCTATGTGTGGAATAGCTTCTAGGGCCTGGGAACAGTGCACTAATAAAGTGTACTTGATAATATGAAAGAGAGAAGATGCTTGGCAGCAAACTGTTTTGAATGTGTACTAAGGGATGGGATGCATGGGGGAATGAATGCAGTAGCCAACCACCTGCTATATGCAATAAAATGTTTATCATTTCAAAAGCCTGTAGGCAAGTAAGAGAGAAAATCAAAACACGTGAGAAATAAATACATCTCTGGGGTCCTAGGCATACGTCTGCAACCCCCTCGGGACATGAAATATTAGTCCACAAAAATTAAGTGGAGATAACATCTTTGAAATGATGGCGAATATAAAGTTAATCGGTGGAAGAAGTCCAGTGTCCTAGGATTTGATGACGTTGCTCATAGTGTGGTGTTGAGCAGCTGTTGTAGCAGCGCCAATTCTGAATAAATGCGCTGAGTAACGCACAGGTGAGACATTACGTCTCAGCTGAAGCTGAGCGAGATGAGCTGCAAACCAGGACCTGGTAATGGGCTGCCGAGACGCTGTCAGAAAGAGGGGTTCCCTCAAAATCGTCCGTGGCTGGAGGTTGATGTGTTGACTTATGGAAGAATGTGGAGAAAAATGTGTATTAGTGTGAGAAATGGGTATGCAATAACTAAACTGCAAGTACAGTTTTAGATCCAATAGTGACACATATATGTACATTGAGATGCACTCAACCGCTGTTTTGTGTTGCATACATTAGGCGTGAATCACGTCAGCATCAGATCCTGGAATAGGATCCAAAATACACACCTAAGAGTCCGCACAATACATTACAATTTTCAGTATGGAGCGTTGAAAGAAAGGGGAGACTTGTTTGTTTGTAGTTAGTCAGAAATGTACCTTACATTCACAGAAATACTTTGACAACAAAATGTAATTTAGTGCAGGAGTAAAAAAAAAAAAAAAACACTGTGCAGGATGAACCTCTAATCCCTCAATAAAAAAATATTAATAAAATCAAATTTTCTTTTTAATTAACAGTATACTATTGGTGAATTAAAACCATTAGATTAGAAGTATTTTTGCATGGAATAATTAAGACAAATTATTCGACTACATTGAGACACATTCTGGCTTTATGGAAAGCCCTTCCAGACGCTCGATTCAGAGCAAATTCCAGAACTTCTGCGTCAGCTTCCAGAATGTTTTTTCTCTTTTTTTTTTAAGCGTCTGTTCCAAGAATCGTTCTTTTAGAAAATACTCTACACATCAGCTGAGACAGGTGGCACACTGATGATACAAAATCCACACTCAGCTACTCTCTCTTCTCCTTCTATATGTTTGAAAATTAATTCTGTTTTTTATTTTCCATCAAAATTTGTGTTACACATCATAAAAACCTTCACTGCAAATAGCCTGCGCATGTGGTGGTTGTGCGATGCATGAGTATGTACAGACGTACAAGCACCTCCGTGCATGTGTGCTTCTTCCACTACTTGCTTGCCAGATTGTATTAATTAAAATGTGGAAAACAGAACCAATACATAATACGGTCAAAAAAGAAAAAACAAGTTGAAAAGATCTGGATTGAAAACCTGGACACACATTCTAAAATTCCAAAAATATATTTTCTTGGGCATAATAAATAGATCATATTTATTTAAAACATGCTAACAACAGTAAAGATAATAAGAGCAACAGCAACATCCTTGAATCTATTAAGCACCTTTAATTGTGAATTATTCCTGGGCACTGAATAAATCAAATAAGCAAACACATTAAATCAATAACAATACACAGGGTTTTAAACTAACACTAAAGTACTTTTTTCATGCAGAAGAATTTGAATGGTGAACTCTGCATCCACATCTTATTTGAGATAATTGTCTCACGCTCGCACATTTCATTGTTCAGTCTGCACCTCCATCGTCCGCAAGACACATTTTTCCTAACAGCAGAAGCAACCTTGTTGCTAATAGACTTCAGTGCCTGAAATAAATAAATCTTTCGAATCCTCATGCAGCTCTAGGGGTGTGACATCTGACAGTCTTTTATAGTGCAGAACGAAACATGTTTGTGAGTTGAAATTCAATTGTGGTGTATTGATTTCTGGCATCAGTCATTATTCCCTGCTGATTGACAGCTGAAAATTGGTTACGTTAAGTATTTCATATGTTATATTGGCTGACATTTGCTTGCCTGCTCCTGTGTCAATATTGTTGTAGAGCTCTCCAGCTTTATGAGATAGCAATATACACTGACTGTGGCTTTTGTGTGATGTTCCAGTGTTTTTCCTGACATAATTTAAGATATATTAAAAACCAGCAGCATCTTGCCTCTCGAGGAGCTTAATGCCAATATTATTGTCTTCCAGAGGGAGATCATGTATGCTCATAATCGGGTGCTAATTTCCACCTGCACGCTCATGTTTAGGCATTAGGTGCTATGACTGTAAAATTGAGCTTGCTTGATTGATTCATGTCAAGCTCTGCCTCAGCTCCAGCAGGGAAGTCATCTCAATGACCCTTTTTAAACTAAAAGTAGAAATTGGTGTTCATTCCCTTCACCTGGAACTGTCCGTTTGACTGAATAATCGGTAATACATTAGAGCTGACATTTGTTAGGCAAGAATTAGACAAGAAACACTGATCACCCCCTCACATATAATTCTGTTTGATTTCCTGCTGAGTTCTATTAAAGTGATGGAATGTCTTTTGCCGGCCACACAAAACAGCCAGATAGACAGAGAGACAATAATTACATGAAATAAATATTAAGCTAACCCCTCTGAAAGCAGAGGTGTAACTGGGTTTTCTGCAATTAGTTGCCTTTGATTTCACGGCATTGCTGTGCTCCCAGTTCTTTGTTTTATTATTTTCTTGTCTCCCCTACATCACAGCTAACACGTTTTCATTTGGATTTGGAGTGAAATTATTTCATATTGCATTCATAAGATGTTTAATTAGACACCGTGAAGCAGGTACATCATGTATAACTACAAACATGCAAATAACCATTGGTGATTTTCTTCTTATTTTGCTTGAGTTGCGTCTTTATTTTTCAAATTATTCTGGTGAGCAGCGGTATCCTTGTTATTTCATTACAAATATTAAAACATTTCTTTGCTTGCTTAGGGGGATCACGGTGCTGTACCTCTCAATTTATTTTTCTGTCAGATATATTAAACATTTGGCAGTACTAATGTAACCCTACCCCACAATGTTCTGGATAAGCACGTCTACTAAGAAATAAACATCTAATAAAGTATATTTTTAATGTATTTATTTAAAATAAGGACATGAAGTTGAGATGATAAAGTGATTCTCCTGTAAATGTGTCCTATTTGTAGGTGAAGATATTCTCTATTTAATGTCTTGCTGAAATTTGTGATATCCTTTTCTTGGGAAAACTATTTAACTGGAAGACTTACCAGGTGGATGAATCACCAGATAAACACACATGTGATGCCCTTTAACAGAAATAATAGATTTTAATCAGCGTAGAGATGTTAATGTATTTGAGTAAGACAATGTTATCATGTTAACAGAGAACGCACTAGAATTCTACGTTGATGTTTATTTCAGTTAATTACAATTCCAGAACAGAATAATACCCAGAGATACTTTCCAGAGCAGACGAGACAAAAGGATATGTGTCAGTGTGACTCCTTATATATGTAGGAAAATCAACACAGGGATTTTACTTTTTTTCTCCTTGAGTGAAGCCAAGGTTAATAAGAGAGAAAACACAGTATGGTTTATTAAAGATGACATGGTTAGGTTTCTTCTTTGGCACCTGTATAGAATTTGCTTTCTTACCATATCCATTGCTGTACTTATCTGTGCATTTATTTATTTTTCCACTGAATGTTTGTCACATGTCCCTCTTCGTTACAGCTGGTGTTGGTGACAGACCCAGTGCCGGAGTTTGATGCCTGATCAGACGTTTCAAATCGACAGAACACATCACCGTGCTAGTTATACAGCTACACGTTCAGCACAGCTCACGGGACAGACACTCGTTGTGGTATACAGCAGGATAAATATGTCAGGCAAATGTATTTATCACACATTATTTACGAACATATTCAAAGTGAACAATATTTAGCACATAGAATACCTTCACACAACCTTGCAGGGAAGCTGGTACCATTGTTTAGTTGTGAAAGCTTTTCCACTTTTACCTTTACAGCAGACTAAACAGTTAGTATTTCCTCACGGTTTTACACTCTGCATTACAGTATTGGCATGGTATTTTTCTTGTATTATGAGTAAGAATATTCTTGCATAGCCTTGCGATTCTTTGACTGTATTATTTGCTGGTTGCTTTTTATCTAAGCCTTGCCGTGCCACATGCATTTTGCTTGGTTTGTATCACATTACTGGGCAGGACACTGAAGTCTTCTTATCTTCTCCTACTGAATACATTTCTTTGCAACTTCAGAATTAAAATATCCATCACTGACCACAGGGCTCCTTAACACATGGGATCATTTTTTATTCCCTCTAGTATTTCTTAATACATCAGCTGCAAGTCAGCTACTAAAAAAAGCAGAGGCCAGCACCAGATGTAGCTCTGAAACCCCAAACAAAAATGTACCACCTCAAAATTGTATGGTTGCAATGGATCTTACAGCATGCTGTCTTACCAGAGGTTCACTTCTGCCTCATCATTGAATAAAACATTGGGCTAATACATTGCATGCCTCTTAACATGCTGTTTGGAGAACTGTAGCCATTTGTTCTTGTGCTTTGCATCAAAAAATACCTTTGTTTCGCTCTTATGTGATCTCCTATTACACTTTTTGATTAGTTTGGTTGTTTTATGCATCATTGTTGTAATATCATATTTTCAAAGAAGGATTATTAAAAGTTTAAACATAATCACAAAGAATCCCACACACATTATTACAAAATGTCACGAGTATGGCACTTATTATACAGAGGGAAACTGTTTTAAATCAGTACACCATCATACTTCACTCACTTTTTTTTCGGGGAGGGAACAAGGAATGGCAAGATCCAATTCTGTATCTAAAAAGGATTTGATGGACCCATTGAAGGCCAACAATTATTCATTCTAGCATGTGTGTCTCACCACTTCTTTGTGGTTGAAGACACTTGGCCATGCCTTGCGTTTCACAATGTGCTTAAGGTGTGATGCTCTCTCATGATCGCAAAACCCTCTATAATTTATTCCCAGTTAAATGAACACCTCTCTGCATCAGAGCGTATACCTGCATTACAGTTCAAAATATCACTAAACACTCTTTCTTTTAAGCCATGGTGTTACATTACCTTTCAGAATAAGCACAAGGCAGCTTAGGGATGCTTGATATACAAATTGATTATAAGCTGTTTTCTATTTTTTGCTGGTCTATTATTTAATAATTCAATTATCTCTTCCAATGTATGTTCCTTAACAGTGAAACGTACAATACATGTTGGGTTAACCCATACTTCTGTTTTTCACAAATTCCTAAAAGAGATGTTAATATTTATAACATCAAACACTCACTATCTTATTTAGCTTTTTCCTCACTTAATGCTACAAAACCAATGATCAAACACTTGAGTGAGTCACTACACAAATCCTAACGGCAAAAATAACACAACCAACTTTGCTCTCAATGGAATGCTGGGAAATGTAGCCCACCTGCCCTAATTTGCATTATTTGATTAGTGCATGTCCATGAACAATATTCCGAGACCTAAAATCAACATTAAAGACTTCAAGACCTATAATTTCTGCTAGTATACACTTTTAGAATAATTGTATATCATATAATTAGCTGTATTGATCAGCCTCATTAATTGACAAAAACCCCAAATCAAATTTCACTTTACATAAATCTGCTTGGATACTGAGTAGAACTGTGGATATTTCTGCGCACAGAATATATATGAAAACTGATTGTGTTGCTGTAGTTGTAACAATTGGTAATAGATTCCAGATGGATACAGCTGTAAATGAAAAACTAAAGCAGAGAATGCAAATTGTTTCTTAAAATATCTCCAACAACATACAACAATACTAATTAGCAAGTCAAAAATATATAAACACAAATACTAACATGCATTTTGTGATTAAGGAATTCATATAACAAAATGAATTGCAATAGATATAGACATATCTGTAAAGGCTATATATATATATATATATATATATATATATATGATCTATAGGTCTCTCAATTTCTTTTAAATAGAGAATTATGCATTATTTTATACATTATTTTTTCTTATTATTATTACAATTAAAATATGTGCGCTTTGTATTTGGAGATAAGGTTTCATTGTAATCTGTGATGCCACTGGGAAACAATTTTGTCTAAATCCATCTTTCAGTTAACATAAAAATAAACCCAAGGGAGTTGGGTGATAACACATTTGAGTGAACCCTGCAAATAGTGTAAACCTTTGGGTTTTCAAAAAATACTTTCAAAGACGCTGGTCTCTTGGATCTCGCTTGACTTTGCCTGCCCTCTTTTGGGCATCTGTGATAAATACAGTAGCATGTGTGGCTACAGTATTTTAAAGAATTAATTAATAGAGAAACTTAAGCAACCCCACCCCCCACCCAGAGCAGTGAAGACTCTCTTGAGCAGAGCCTGACGGATACTGTGTAAACAATCTCTCTAATGGAGAGCTGTGCAAATCAATATGTCTAATTGCAGTTCGTTAGGTTAAGGTTTTGGATTAACAAATGGTATCTTGCAGAATATAATAATAATAATAATAATAATAATAATAATAATAATAATAATAATAATATTGAGGGCAGTATAAAATACTTCCTAGTTCCTCATAAAATAATTAATAATCATGTTTGTGTGGTCAGCTGATAAACATTTTAAAAATGGTAAAGAAAGGGCTAACATACATAAAACTTGGGTACTAGTGTCTGTATATAACCTTACTATTAACTTCATAACTTTGTGAAGCACAGCTGTTTGTTAATGTTTTAAACACTAAAAGAACACAACAGTACTTTACTCTGATTTCATTTAAAGTATTAAACTGCACAGTGTGCTTTGTAGTTCAATTTTTTTGGAAACAAGCAGTTGACATAGTGTTCATTGAGTTACACCCAGTTCCTCCAGACACCAATTTGCTTTGTTTTACTTGTACTCAGACTGAAGGTAAATTTGCCTGCAGGTATAAGCCGGTAAAATCTTTTCACATGTATGCAGTGTGCGCCACCTGCTAAGGTGAGGCGTCTGGAAGGGCCTTGTTGTACTAATGGGTGGCCTTTTGTTTACGGCACTCCTCGGGATTACTTCAAAGTATCACGTGACAAGAAAATACGAAGTGGATGTTTTTCCCGACCGGGACATATTGCTTCTTTGGGGCTGAGATAAATGAAGTCAAACCAATTCCAGGAAGGCAGCTCCTATTAAAGATTTATGCCAGTCTGAGTTACTTGGCTTGAGACCACGCTTTAATGAGAAAGCAGTTCTTTCGATGCTGTGCAAAGTGGGAAGATGCTATCACTGGTAATCCGGGGATTAAGCTCAGATTTTCATAATGGCTGTGAATTAGTAGGCGTATGTGAATTTGTCTCTTTCCCTGCCTCTGTTTACCCATTTTTATTTATTTATTTTTAATCAACAGGTTAATTGATTGAGTTCTCTTCCTTTTTTCTTAGGCAACAAACATTCAGGTTAAACAAATATGTTTCCAATGCACGTATATGACCTTCCTTTGAAAATATATGTAAGTCATTATTTTGGTTTCTTTTGAATCCTGCAGTCTTCAGTAACTGAGTGAAGCACTCTAGTATTGACATGTATTTACATTTCCACATGTTAATATAGATCATATTATCAATCAATCATTATTTCTAATTCAGTTTATTACAAAAACTGAAGTAAGAGTAAGTAACATTTCTAATTTAGTTACATGTTTAAATATAAAAGCACAAACCATTTTATGCTGGCTATAGTGGCAAAGTATTGTTGTTGTTAATATATATATATATATATATATATATATATATATATATACCCACCTGACAGAATACTATACTTCTATAATTGTATGATGTTTCAGTAGTTGAAATAAGATGGCAATGCAAAATAAGGTGTTAATCCCCCAAAATAAAAACATAAAATAAAGTAATAATTGATATTAGATAGATAGATTGATGGATTGATTCAGTGCCTTTTATTGGATATGTTGTCCTCTCTTACTCATTGAAAATCCCTGTGAACATTTATAAAAATGAATAATAAACCAGTTGTCTGTGTTACCCATTGCTGTTTTTCCAGTGGACCCTGAAAGAGATGACAGGAGGTTATAGGGGTGCCTTTTCAGTTGGATGATAAAGCCATAATTTAAACTGATACATATACTATCAGGGAATAAAATAATATTACACATCACAGAGTGCAGATTACCATCAACAGATATAGAAAAGTTGGTAGCAATGCAAACAAAAGTGGCATAAAGGTAACTCTTTTCTTGAAAGTCTAATAATAATCCTACACACTAATTTACTGCAGATTTCAATTCTACATCACATTGTCATCCTAGAAACAATACATAGACCATAGACATAAATATGTTCTGGGAAATAATTAATGCAAGCTATGTGAGCTATATTAATATTGTGAGTAGACAAAATAAAGACAAAATAGAATTCCCATATCAGAAACTTAAGTAATAAGGTAAACCTATTCTAGTTTTCTTTTGAGACCATTAACACATTTATATACAAATTGACAGTCATAAGGAGTCTTCCTTTTATGCTCATATTTCTGCAACATATCTAGGAATCTGATCATTTTGACGATCAGTGTACAATTAATCCAAAAAAGGTTTAATAAAACAGCATGCCAATATGTAATGAGAAAAATGCTGCAAATCTGGCATGGCAATGATTAGATTATTAAGATGCAATCAGCATAAATTGAGAATGTGGACTTTCTCAATTAAATGTGACATAACAATGCTAAAGCCCTGAGAAACTATCAAGAATGCTGTATAATGAACACACAAATTACATATTTGGATTTCTTTGGATTTTTCTACGTAAAATGTTGTAAATTATAATTTAATGCACTGAAAGCAAATGGGTATGAGTTTTCCTTTTTTCAGAACCCACATTCATGTTCTTTATTAATATATATTGTAATGTATTATGGCGTCATATGGCTAGACTCAAAGACTGCATTTAATTGGCATTTATTCTGTTAACAGTCTGCCATTGCCACCCTCTTGATGTAAAATATTGTTAGCTGAAAAGTATTAAAATTTTCATTATTTTATTTCCTAAATAAACTAGTTTAATTTTATTGGAAGCACATGATCATATGGGAAACCACATTCATAGTAAAACTAAAGAAATATCACTTACACCCCACATATGAGCACGTACAATTATGACACACTATGCCAATTGCATTGAAGGAAGAGCGGCTAGGGTTCGAAGAATGTGCTGGAAGAAGCAAAGGCATTGGATCACGTCAACAGCTGGTTCATCGAAGCCCTCAGCCTGGTGAAATTAATATAATGCTTCATCATATATAAAACAAAAGGCTTACTATTTGGACACCCATAAACGCATATACAAAGTACCGGCAAAAAGGATGTAGATATGGCAGCTACTGAATTGTCTGTGCAAATAGCTTACTTTAAGCATATAATAACTCTTTGGTCTTTGCCAAAAGATTCTTATTTATTTTTCAGTTTTCTTTTTTACACTCAGCATGCTGATGAGTTATACTTGATACTGATCCTTTTAAGTTCACTTAAATAATTGCATTTTTAATCCACTATACACCAGACAGGGAGATTATGGTGAGTGCTTTTCAAAGGAAGTGGAAGCTGCCATAAATGGTTTTAGTGATCAATAAGCTCTAGTATTAAATTTAAAACCACAATAAGTTATGAATGACACTAAAATCACATCCACTGTTGCAAAGTATGTCTTCTAAACAATGGGTACTGCGTGGAATTTGAGCATCATACTTTTAAGAAAGTCCGTTTTTATAAGGAAACCTATGTTTTATGTGTCGTGTGTGTTTCTAGGAAAACCAAACAAAAGAAGTACATGGCTGATTTTATCAAGTAACAGAGCTACACATGAAAACATTTGTCAAAGTCATTCAAGCATTTTTTCACTGGATATATTTCTGTTGGAGTAAATAACATAGAAGAAAAAACCCTGTCTATTTAAGTTTGTTATTTTTGTATTAAATGACTCAGTTGGTGTTTTGTTTACTGTTTACTCAAATAAGCAACAGCTGATTGATATAGGTTTTAATTATCTACAAATATGACATCATATAAAGTAACCACACCATGGGCTTCCCAGCCTTGACTTTAATCCCCCACCAAATAAAAAAAAACTGTTTTAAATTGTGTGTTTTGTATTATATATATATACACTCACCTAAAGGATTATTAGGAACACCTGTTCAATTTCTCATTAATGCAATTATCTAACCAACCAATCACATGGCAGTTGCTTCAATGCATTTAGGGGTGTGGTCCTGGTCAAGACAATCTCCTGAACTCCAAACTGAATGTCTGAATGGGAAAGAAAGGTGATTTACAAATAGGAAAAAGAGGCTACAATTTGCACAAGCTCACCAAAATTGGACAGTTGAAGACTGGAAAAATGTTGCCTGGTCTGATGAGTCTCGATTTCTGTTGAGACATTCAGATGGTAGAGTCAGAATTTGGCGTAAACAGAATGAGAACATGGATCCATCATGCCTTGTTACCACTGTGCAGGCTGGTGGTGGTGGTGTAATGGTGTGGGGGATGTTTTCTTGGCACACTTTAGGCCCCTTAGTGCCAATTGGGCATCATTTAAATGCCACGGCCTACCTGAGCATTGTTTCTGACCATGTCCATCCCTTTATGACCACCATGTACCCATCCTCTGATGGCTACTTCCAGCAGGATAATGCACCATGTCACAAAGGTCGAATCATTTCAAATTGGTTTCTTGAACATGACAATGAGTTCACTGTACTAAACTGGCCCCCACAGTCACCAGATCTCAACCCAATAGAGCATCTTTGGGATGTGGTGGAACGGGAGCTTCGTGCCCTGGATGTGCATCCCACAAATCTCCATCAACTGCAAGATGCTATCCTATCAATATGGGCCAATATTTCTCTAGAATGCTTTCAGGACCTTGTTGAATCAATGCCACGTAGAATTAAGGCAGTTCTGAAGGCGAAAGGGGGTCAAACACAGTATTAGTATGGTGTTCCTAATAATCCTTTAGGTGAGTGTATATATACATAAACTTAGAAATAACTGTCCCATGCACTATGACAACTCACAAGAGCATTATCAAGTATATACTGCATTTCAAGCATCCTCCAGACCAGCCCAGTTCCGTCCCACACTTATGTCCAAATAAGACGACTCCTGGCCCTTTCTTCATTCAAGTCACTGTGAAAAAAAAAACATATTGTATTTTTAATGGGCTCTGGAAACTCCTATTTTACAAACCTTATGCAAACCTTATAGAGATACATTAATTAACAAACTACAACATTATATTAAAAATATATATATATATATATGCCATAACAAGATACAGTAACAATACTAAACACACAAACAAAACTTTAATAAAAATGTGTTTAATAAAAATGTGTTTAGTATATTCACAGCCGAGTCCAAAAGTACAGAGACAGCAAACTAGTATATGTGTGTGTGTGTGTATATATATATATATATATATATATATACACTCACACACAGTACATGGTAACAGTATTAGCGGTTATCTTTAATCAAATATGTTCATCTGTAGATTGGTAAAAGTGATGACATATCATGCTATTACCCAGACCACTGCAGCATTATGTTGCCCATGTCATTGGAACCTTCTGTTTTCAATTTTAATACCATCTTAAAACCATTCTGGTAGGGTGTTTTTTTCTTAATAATATAAAGTAAATATTTCCATAGGAAACCTTTAAGGAATTTATAAAGTTAATTTAGTGTCAGGCTGCTGTGCTGGGGTGTACATTTCTGTAGCATTTGCAATGGACTAAATGCGTAATGTTACCCACAATTACTCCTCAGTGAAAGCAGTCCTGACATATCGTGTTTCAGACATGTTTTCAAATTACCAGTTTCACATTTTCTCTCCCCTTTTTTGAATTGGAAACTAATGTTGTATTTCTGAAAGTAGAAATCGCCTACATTTACATATCCTACCCACACGCACCCCCTCCCTCGGCATGTTTTTGCTTGGCCTGATTTCACTCCGGGGGATCTTTTTAACTTCTGAGTCTATCGAGGCTCTTTTCTGACCCTTGTGATTGTGCACTCAGTACCTCACCCCACCATCCTTACTGGGACCATTTGTTTTCTGCACATTGACCAGTTCTCAAACCTCACAATGGATTCTTCATTAGAATTGATGTGTGGAGGTTTAATGCGAAGCCTTCTGAAAATCTAAATACAGGAAACATAAGCTCCATTAGTATCAATTACTACTGCTGATGAACAAAACAAACAAACTAATACCAAGAAAGATAAACAAGATATTTTCCAAATCCATGCTTGCTGTGTGTTGAACAATGTGACCATATAGATGATCCTCTAATTGAACTCTAATGCTGTAGCTTTATATGTAAGAGTAGTTAGACTGCTACTTACGTAGGTATCTGACTGTTGTGTCTCCAATTTTGTGGATGGGTTTTATTAGCAATTTTCAGTTTAGTGGGGAAATAAATCTTCAAAATAGTTAATATTCTATTAATTTAAATAATTTGAATTCTACACTTTTTACTATAATTCAAAGCAGTTTGTTAGCCTTTCATGTAATTGTGCCTCATTGAGACGAAATATAAATAAGTCCTTCTCATAGCTTGCTTCCTCTACTTTATAACCATACAATTCACCAGAAACTAGGTTTATTTCTTCACTTGCAGCCAAATACATAAGGGGTTTAATTGTTCAATTTAATCAGTCTTAATAAGTCGTAAAAGGAATACCATACACAAACAAATTAAAGCAATAGAATATGTTTAGTTCTTAACAGAAGGGATAGTTGAGAGGTTGATTGAAGTTTTCAAAATCCTCAAAGGTAAACACAAATGGACATTTGTGAATCATAAGTGGACTAAAACTAGGAAGGTATTCTTTACAACAAAAAATTGGGGGTGTCTACAAAACCTTGCCTATCCATATAGTTAAAACCGACTGAATGAGATTGTGGAAAAGATTATGTAAAAATACTCTAATTATCATAGTATTATAAATATGTTCTTGTATTGAATTAATCCCCTATTTGGCTATTGAATGCACATGGTAATTAATATTGCAAGTAAAGGTCATGTGGCGCAGGTGTTATATTTTCCTGTCAGACTGCACCACAAGGAAGTCCTCAATCAATTAAATGCTACAGTGATAGAAAAACTGAAGTGACAAATTACTCAAGAAAATCAAAATGTATCCTAATAGTCTGCTATAGCAACCAGAAAATACTGTTCAATAACAAATCTGCCCTGCTTTACTGTAAATGTCCCAGAGGATTTAATAATCATATATTAAAGAGACATAACAATGTACCTCTTTCACAGATATTAGACAGTGTCTAATTTGTCATCCTTGCGTGCAATGCCTAATTCTGTTTTCCATTAAAATATAATATATAATCTCTCATCAGGTATGCCTAAAAAAGCTTGTATCGTTGAGTTCGTTCATTCTGCCATAATAACATAAATAGCAACAAGATACCAATCTAGTTTTAATGGCACAGCAAGATGCACGTTCATCTCACAAGAACACAAAGACTTGGAAAGATTGCCTTATGTGGTTGAGTATATCAATCGCCACAAATCTTAGGTGGAAAAGCAACAGAAGGGTATTGTCATGTCACTTACAAGACAAGTGGGGCATTCCAGGTAAAGCAAGGCAAGCAGGATCATCAGCAAGCAGTTTCATATCAGATTGTATATCAAATGTGTTATTATAGTGTTATTGCCATTTGCCAGACTGTTATGATCTTGGAGCATGGTGCCAGATCAATTACATATTCTGATCTTTTTAGTTTCTCAGCACATTGCTATAAACAGGATGGAGATAAATGTCAATGGTTTCAAGGCAATGTCATGCTTGTCTTGCTGTTAACAAATGAACAGTAGGTACCAATGATAATTAGGCTGAATTCAATGTTTAGCCATTTTGTCTAAAAATCTTATTTGGATATGAATTGCCTTTCTCAATATAAATACAAATGTATCTTCACAACTTTAAAATACAGGGAACATACTTTTGTTATGATTATTTTTAGGTCAATTTAGTCAAGACCTACCATTTAAAAAGTAAGACTCACTTTAAAGACCGAGAGCAGATGCATTTCATTATTTTTAAGCTGTTCAGCTGAAAAAACTTGTAAAACTGTCCTTTTTTGGAAGAAGGTGGTTCTGAGACTGAGTTTCTGTTACTAAAACACATGCTAATGATTAGTTTTCTCAAACTATGCTGAAGGAGGCCTTCTCCCAGAGTTCCCATCGAGCCACTTTGAACACTCAATTAACAATGCGTATCACCCCTTTATTTGAAAAGGATCTCAGGGCAGCAGGAGCTGAGAAATCAAATGACATCATCACCATCCAATTAAACCACAAAGAAAGAAAATCTACAAACCATCAGAAAGTACGCAAAATAAATAAAGGTGGGCTCCAATTTATTTGAGCCCCAGGCATCCCACAAACAATTTAGATCTAAGCTCGAAAAACAAATTGGGGACAGCAAACATAACCACTAAAATGAAGGAGATGCGCAGCTATACACGGAGTAGTAAAACCACATCTCCGCAGTCAGACAAAACAGTTGACTCCTTTCTGGCGGTAGGCAAGCACCTGGAAGTCCAGAGAACTAGTGTTTGAATCCCACCTTACAATGTGCGTATTGTGTTGAAAAACTAGTAACATGAGTAAGCTGCACTTACATACAGTTATATAAATATCTGCAATTTCAGACTAGTACTGATAATGTGGCATTTAGTAATGATCCCAGCTTTGCAATAAAGAACTGTCCGATATTACCTGCTCCTTATGATTTATCTCCTCCATCTACAAATCCCTTTCAATGTTGCAAGCAGCTTCACGGTTGTTTTCATATCCATGAGTAATGTTTCATACACAATTTGAAGCCATGACATATGGTAATCAGGAGATATAATTGTACTGTATCTCCAATTATAATAATACATGCATGCATGTGTTTTTTGACATTATGACTTGTACAGGGAGACTGCGATATGAGATTCTGAAGCGCTACATTTGAAAAACGTGGTCGATCATCATTATCAGTATCTGGAATGTGTTAACATTAAAGCCAATCGTTTCCCAAAAAATATTGATATGGCATTGGTTGTTAAAATCTGAACAAACTCCCTAGTGATGTGGTTGAAGAGACAATTTGGGAACATTCAAAAACAGACTGGATAGGATCCTTGATCACTTAGTTATTAATGGACATCAAACGAGCACCATGGGGCGAATGGCCTCCTCTCGATTGGACACTTTCTTATATTTCTTATGTTCGCATGTTATATATAGCATATAGAAGGACTGTGGAAAATGGTAAATGGCAATTGTAATTCAGATTGTCATCCTAATTGCTCATTCTAACCAGCAAAAGCACTTCAAGTTTGTCCCAACCTCAACCTCCGCATTTGTTTTTGTTTGTTCGTTTTGTTTGTTTGTCTGTTTGCTTGTTTGTTCAGCGGCTCTTGCATGCTGTGCAGTGTGGTATGTAGCTGTCTCCCACCATTTTCTTTCCATCCAAACCCTGAACCATCTGAGCGATTGTGGTCTTTTTTCCCCAAAATTAACATCTTCAGTTTGAGAACAGCTGTATTTAGCGAATCCATTCCTACTGTCCTTCTCTTTGTGAGGAAGAAATAAGTCCAACCATTTGGCCCATTATCATACTTTCAAGCAACTGTCCTTGTTGTTTGGCATACGTCAGCTCTGAATGTTTTTTTTTGTGGAAAATTTAAGTTTTTTAGATCCACTTTTACTTTGGTGTGTGATTGTTTAGTTTCTTTATTACTGATTAACTTTGTGACATGTAGAAAACCATTACCAAACTAAGCTTTCTGAAGCCATGTTGATATATTATATTCAATTGACTTGAATAACTAAACATTCATTCATTACAAAATAGAGATGGGTGCGTAAGAAATACTTCACAATTATCAGAAAAACTACCAGTGTCAGGGGATCAGAATACTAATTATTAATATTGATAATGAATCATTCATTTTAAGGGTCTCTCTCTCTCTCTCTTTGTATGTTGTGTTGCACAATCAAAAACAATATTTTTGCTCTTTTGAATTCCTAAACAGGATTTTGAGTACGTATTCTGTTGCTGTATCTGTTATGTAGATTGTTCCTCATATTTTATTACTCACAGCAGGACTGCATGTCAAAATTTAATTCACAAATGGCAATGCCTCCAAATCATTATTTTCAAAGAGAGAAACACCTGCCAGGATGCACTTTTCCAATAAGTCGTTGTCTTTTTTGCTTGCTACCATTCGAGGTAGCACTCACAGATGTACGTGTTAGTAATGATCATTACTATGCATCTACTGAAATAATGAGTAGAACGTCTTTCTTGTAAGTAACATGATATTAATGGGTGCCTTTCCATTAACAGAGAATGCTGGCTGTATACAATAAATAAAGAGGGAATTTGGAAGAGTTACTCAGAGAAACTTACAAGGTTCATCTCCCCAAAGTAAAACCGCCTAATAACGAACCAAGCTGATTTTTTTTTAATTGCAATTAACCCATATAATATTGTATACATTTTCTCACAAGTGTTGAAAACAGTCAAATTAGTTTATTCCGACTAATCCTTAGACTACTTTACATGGCTATTCCATTAATACTAAAGCGATTTATTTTTATTTTTTTATATAATAACCATGTACATGATGAGTCATGATGGTGAGTCTCTCAGCATCAAGGCGAATCTGTGGAGAAATAACCCCTCCCCAGGGTGTGGTGAGCTTTAGAGCTTTATGCTATAACTTTAAAGACCCTGCATTTTAAATCCTTGGATATACTCTTAAATCACATGAGAGACCCATTGTTTCCCCTGAATTCTGACATCCCCACACAGTTAACCCCCACCGACCCACTTATGAGATTGGGAATTGTAGAAACAGCTTTCATTCCCTTCCAAAAGTAAGAGAGAGAAACTATGTTTGAGGAGAGAGTCCCTAATTTATATGCTTAGGGCTGATGTACGCACACTTTTTAAGAAAATGTGAAAGCAAGCAAACAAAAACAAAATGTTAGGATTGGATGGATTTAAAGTATTCCACATTGTTCCCTTATCTCCTGTTAATGGTGGCTGAATTATTTTGAGTTCTCATCTCTTCATATGTACTGTTAAATAAATACTCTATCTTCCACCTGCCCTAGTCAGTCGTCCATGGGTTAATAGGGACAGAATGGATTCCAGGACACTGGGATTAGGCCAAAGTGTGGGGTTGCATAGCTAATTATATACACATGCTTCACGTAAGGACTACATATTTTGGTGCTACTGTTCAGTTAGATGTTGCGGAGTT
The DNA here is from genome assembly GCF_036373705.1 of Amia ocellicauda. Classification (NCBI taxonomy): domain Eukaryota; kingdom Metazoa; phylum Chordata; class Actinopteri; order Amiiformes; family Amiidae; genus Amia; species Amia ocellicauda. The sequence goes on along the minus strand of NC_089862.1, from coordinate 31,939,867 downwards.
CCCACAACACATGGTTGAATAAATAATCCATAGGTCTCATGAGTATCTAAAGAGTCAAACAGCTTTTTGAGGCGATTGGAAACTATTTTAGTTGGTTATGCTGTGATAATGACATATAGTTTTCATCAAACTGTAAAACATTACTCTAAGTGCACAAACTGTCAAAAGTGAGTGCAAGAAAAATTATATATTGATAAGTGACTTTTTTTAAGACGATGACATCTAATTTCTAGTTTGTCTGTGTGATTCATGTGAATTGGTAGTTTTAGAGACACAGGCAGGTGTTTATTCGATCAGACTGACCAATCGTCAATAAGTAGCAGGTAATGTTGCTGCCAAATCAACAGCAATCATCAGTGAAACTAACCCACCTGCACAGCATTACAGAAATCCACGTCCGGACAGTGCAGACAGGGAACTAAGGCGTCCTGTGGTCTATTTTATTGAAGTTACTCAACTGAAGGATAAGGTAATTTTGTAAACCACAGTAATATTGCTCAAGTGAGGTAGTACTTGCTACAGAGTGGAAGATTTCTCTGCAACTGAAACACTTTGCATTAGAAACAAAAAATATGATTCCCACAGGAGAACATTTATTATTTTATTAAAACGATTTTTTGATCATTTTTGCTTTTGTAGTTGCAACTATCAATTCATATATTAAATTATAACTGACAAAACATAAGGGAAAGAAGCAGGATTTCCTTTGACCACTGAAGGGGTGGATCCAAATAACTAAGCCAATTAAAAAGAGACGTCTTGATTACTGTTTTGTCTTCATTGCTACTGTTATCATGAGCATTTTTGTTTTAATGTACTGTTCCCTCCCACCTTTTTCTTGGACTAGCAGTGTTTTTGTGTAACACGCCCTGATTCAATATATTTTTCTAATATATTATTTTTAGACTGAAGCATATGTACGCTTACCTTTCAATTTATTTATGTATGTATTTTTTGGAAGCTACCACATTTCCACACAGAGAAACATAGTCTTTCTATTTACATCTACAACCTTCCACAGATCTATGAATTGAACCATTTCCCTTTTATTTTAGTTTTAGTAGCCTGGTACCTGAGAAGCTAATTGCTGAGATCCACATTCAAAGCTTTAAAATGAAAAGATGCAAATGAATAAGCAACTATATAAATGCTCTGTAAAGTAACCAGACTGACAGAATGAAGACAAATGAATGGGATTTGTAGACTGCAATCTAAATCAGACCTACATATGAATTTATAAACGCATATGTTTTCATGCATATCATGGCAATCATGATAACATCCCTCCTGAAGACTTATTTCAAACCTTTGTGTTTCGTAACTGCATTCATGTAATCCATTTAAGTCTATACAGGGTATTGAAAATAACCTTTTTAGTGGGATTTATGTGGAAAATTTGACTTCCTTTTAAATCAAGGAATTCCTGCCAAAGGCTAGAGTCAGATTATAACAATGATCTCCTCTCTGTAATCCAACACCTTGCGGACTGACATTGGATGCTGAGGGGATCTGTGGCATTTAGCCATCACTTCTCTTTTACTTAAAACAATGCATTGGACCACTTATTTGATATTGATTCAAGACGGATCATAATACTTAGTGGATTCTAATACATGCAAATCACTATCTCTCTACTGGAGTGTTGTTGTAGAGACATTTTCTGTCAATCGTAGGATAATGCCTACTGGAAAAGACTGACTAGACACCTCTCTCTCTCTCTCTCACACACACTTATTTTATAGCGCCTTCTGTAAAACACAGAAGACATCAAATCACCATTTATTTTGTAATAATAAAGACCTTCTCATTATGTTGTTTCTGACTTTCTTTTGCTTTTGTTGGCATAGCTAGTTGTCTCTTTGCTGTGGTCTAACTATTAAATAAAACATTCATTTTGTTTTAATTTCCCATACAGAATATCTGTCCGGAATCCTTTGAGCCATACTAATTCCCATAACGTTATATAGAGGATAACAGCGTATTGGGAGAAAGATGAACAAGGATAATACATGTATGCATAAATACATTATTTATGTATAGTATTTGTGTGATTTCCAGGTGACCATCCAAGGTAGAAAACTGTCCTTATGAATAACATCTATAAAGCACCTACTCCAAAAAGCAACACAGAGAAAGAGTAATCTAAAATTCGTTCTCATTAGAAAATATAACAATCAACCTAGAATCTATGGCTCATTCAGTGGAAAAAGTGTTTTGATTTACTGCAGGACATTGTTCAATCTGACACGAGCGCATCAGGAATAGCTCCAGGCAGCTTTTCCAATTCTCAGTAAGAATGGCACACTTACACATCATTTGAAGACTGCTTAACCATACTTTAAGCTGTGCTTTATTGTCTGCCGCATTTAAAACCACTATGTCTTGTTTGGATTGCAATGATTCTTGATTAGTATCTAGGTGAAAACAATTGCTGTTGATTACCTGTAATTATTAGTAATGGGCCAACCAGCACTTAACAGGCTAATACACATAGCTCCTGAAGGTGTGGCCAGTATTGTGCGAATGTTAAAGTCAACAAGTTCCTTCTTGTGTGGGCTCAGTGCTGTGAGTCTATGAATAAAGCGCTTCTGTATTTGTGGGTGATAATATAACAAGGTAGATGCACTAGGGATGTTTGTGTGTATGTGTGTGAGACTACTGCTTGAAGACCAATCCTATTGTGGTGGTTCTTTCTTTATTCCTTTTTATGTATTTCTTCTTATATATATTTGTGATGGATGTCGAGTCAGCATAACATCGATAAACACTTCACTCACACATGGCCATCTGGATTGTAGGTCTTCGCTTTACACCAGCAAAAGAATGCCAAACATCCCCGTTACTTCTTCAAGTTTCCATTAAACTGTCCTCCAGGTTTTCTTTCACCTCTCTTTGTGCTTTAGTGCCCATTTTAGGCCTGCTGTCCTCTTCCACACGAAGGCTTTTGAACTGCAACGCTGCCTGTCACACCGTCTTCTGAAGCACGTCAATGTACTCTTACCTTTGATATGGTCAGATCTGCCGTGGAACTGAAACAGGCTGCGAATTGAGTGACAGTTACGGAAAGATTATCCTTGAATTCGAAAAGAAATCAGTATTCTCTTTCAGATGTTTCTCGCCTTCTGCCTAGGCCACTTCATTCTGTATCTGTTGACATTGATCTTTACTTCACTGCCTAATAGATTTGCATCTTTTGCTCATTTCTGCATCAGAATATCCTTCTGTGAAAACCTCGAAGAAGCTGATGTGGTAGAAGCCAGTCAAAGGGCTGTATCAAACCAACACCTTGTCCAAAAGCTTGTTTCTTATATCAAGATTCATTCATTTAATCAATATTCATTTCAGATTGACCATGTAGCCTGATATTTTTTGGGTCACCTGGAAAGACTGCTGACATACCAGAAAACAAAACTATATGTAGATGCAAAACACAAACATAACAGTTGCTGTTTTATTGGCAGAATCTTGAAAAAGAGCCTTCTGATACCTCACAGTAATCGAGAAAGGAGACCCATGTAAAGCCTGCAGCTTTTCGAATATGTGTAATTAAATGCTATGGTGCCAATAAACTGATCCACCTTTACAGAGAAAGTTTGTGAGTTTGGTTAATTTCGCTCACCACATCTGCATATACAATATAATATAATATGGTTAGACGAATATGTATGGAAGGAAATATTGACCATTTTCAGGATTTATTTTGATCTGAGCCATTAATGATATATTAGTGATTTGGATGTAGGCATGTCTTCAACTTAGCTCTTCAACTTGAGCCAAAGTATTGAGCCGGATTGACAGTGATAGAACCAATTGGATCTGTCAGAATTGTGTGTTTTGTGAAACTAAGTCGTATACTAATCCAGCCAGATGCCTCTCAATGCAAAATTATTGCAATATCAATGGCAACGCACACAATGCAAGCCCTCATACTTGCTGATATAAAGAAATGAAAGTAGATTCGTAAGTGGAAAACTGAAGATTTCTTTTATGGAAATATATTGAACCTGAGCACTACTATTTAGAAATGAATGTATCCTTGTTTGTTTGTTTTTTAATGTTAGAAATTCAGGAAATCGCAGCAGAGAAAGGTGGGTGAATTCAGAAGAGAGATCCCAAATTAAATCTCAGTCCAGTTTTCTGAGCTGTTCCTCCCGTCGTGTCGGGATCACGCAATGACTTGCTCAACTTTCTTTGGGTCTTTATAATTGAGCTGAGATTCTTTGAGAGATTACATCATCAGAGCCGGTCTACAAGTGTCATAAGAGAGACCTGGATCCATCTGGCTTTCTCCCATGGGCTGTGCATATGTCGCAGTAAAAAGAGGTGTGGAATACATAGTCAAATAAGATTAGAATCTTAATTATAATTGCAGTTAAATGAATAATCTCATTCATTAGCTAACACGAGATAAAACTGAGAAAAAAATACAGTTGCTCCTGCTATTTCTTTCATATGATTTTGGTATAAAGTCAAGTTAACTGTAAATAGAGGAGAGGTGCTTACAATGTGGTTAATAATGGTACATAAAATGTTATTTTGCTCTAATCCCACAGTTTTCAGACTGTAATCTTATGTACGTAGTTAACGGCCTGCAATAGGGGATGTTTTGAGAAGACAAGACACAATACAATTTAATAAAAGACCTGCATTTCCATATTGAAAATAATAATAAGATATTTAAAGTGTTCTCTGTTCTCTAATGTTTGGATGGTATAAGTGCAGAAGACGACTTAGGCCTAATGTGTTTGTTTTAAAAGTTGATAAAGAGACGTCGGCCCACGATCCCAGACACAGCGCAGACGGCACATCCTCGCAGGCTGCCAAGAGACTCGGCAGTGACACATATCTATGAACTTCAAAATAACCCCTGACACTTTTCTGGCTGATTTCAAACTCAATGTGGAGTGCATTTAATACACAGCTATTATCATACAGCGGGGAGATTTAGAGCTGAAGCTAGGCGATTTACGAAGGCAAAGGCACACAAACACATACAACTCGTGGTGTCATTCATTATAGTGAAATGTATATTGATAATTCCTTTCTACTGTGGGGCATATTATTATTATTATTATTATTATTATTATTATTATTATTATTATTAGTAGTAGTAGTAGTAGTAGTAGTAGTAGTAATTCTAAATATTTTAACCTCATCCAGTTTCACACATAATAAATGCTAATAAAAGCATTCACTACTACTGATTTGGAGCCTAATTTTACAGCAAAATAAATATAGCCTAGAATAGAGAAGTTACAATACAATTGATCAGTAGGAAACAAAGTAGGTTGATAATCATTTGAATAGTAATATTTGTCTTTATGAAAGCATTTGTGTAATTTGAATTACCAGGTACCACTGCACAAGAATCTGCAATTATGATTCATCCAATAACTAAAATAGACAGCTCCTCCAGCAAGTCAGAACAGCAGTGGCAACGTCTATAGCGATTTTAACACTTTATCCTTCTGTCATAAACAAGATTGAAATGATATCCGATGTAGGCACTGCACCAGAGGAAGGGAAATAATTAGCAGCTGCTAAAAAAAATAACACAATAATATATGTATTTGCTTTATTTGCTTAGTACAAATGGAATGTAATTATTATTATTAATAATAATAATAATAGTAATATAACAAGTTCCAAAACAGTAGAAAAAGCCAAACAATCTGCCCATATATCACATTAATTATAATTATTCTACTTCTGCTACTTCTTCTTCTCAATATTATTATTATTAGTAGAAGTATTGTATTACAACGCAGGTGAAACTACTGATCTGCAAAAGAAACGTTTTGTTTTTCTAGTTTCAAAGTTTTTATAGTCTTTTTAACACTTACATTAAATGCTGTAAAGGATTGTGTGAATTGCCAACAATTGTCACGACTCATTAACAACAGCATCCAAGCTTACTGCAGTACCTTGCAGAGACTTTTATAGAAACAGAGAGAGAGAGAGAGAGAGAGAGAGAGAGAGAGAGAGAGAGAGAGAGAGAGAGAGAGAGAGAGGGAAGGAGGGCGAGGCGTTTATAAAAGCATCCTTCAGGCCTCCTAGTCATTCTCACACACACCAGATTTCTCCATTCAACTCCTATGTGACAATAAGAAAGCCTGCACTTGTCTAGTATTGTATTCCTGGTGTGAGACGCCACCTGCTGGCTGGAAAACACCAGTGCACTATGGGTTTATTCTTCTCACATGTTTCACAGACAGAGGAAATCAAGCCTTACTTTTTCTACAAGCAACCACACATCATAACCATGCACCCTGGGGGACAAAAAATTGCTATTTTAATAGATTACAAACAAACCGGTTGGTCCGTGTTTCCTTTCTCTTTTTTGACTTGGCATCTTGGCTTTGCTCCACTTTAGTTCTGATGATTTATAAACTCTTACGTTTCGGATATTGCAAAAGGCAAACGCTAGTGGTCTGTATTACAGGAAAGCTGAGACTTTCTTGAAGAATAGCTGAGGTCAAGAGGCTTTCACTAAACAGCAGTAAAATTTGTCACCAGATTAAGGCTCCCCAACATGATTTAAAATATTACAAATCACTTATTTTATCCGGCCTCTCTGGAACGTGCAATTCTAGCTGACCATATATATATATATATATATATATATATACACACGCAGAGAGAGAAAGGAATAGCATTTTATTTTAATTTTAGTTTTAATTGCTAAGTGTATTGCCATTTAAAGTAGGTAGATAACTAATTGCTAAACATTGTGCCAGGTTCAATCATAACTTTGACACACCTGCTAAAGTAACCTACATACCTGTATATAATAGTGGCTACAATTATGAATAGAAGAAAGTATCATTTTACTAAATATGAAGCCGCCACTAAATCCAGATTTGTGCTTTCCTTTTAGAAATTCCCTTAAAATGTGATATAATCCCAGACAATGACAGAATGGTAGAATTCATTCTTCTCAGGAGGTTGATTTAGTTGGGGCCTTTGTTTGGCAATATTTATAAAACTTGATGCTTCACTTTTGCCTATACATCATGTATTTATTGTTTTATTAACAATGTAAACAACTCTGTGCCTTATTTACACACAGCAGTAATATCTAAGTGAAGTATTGGTAGGTTTCTATGTTCATCCTCACACACATTTGGTTTTATTTCTGATATACCTGCATTTCAGAGTTGGGTAGGGAGGGGATTGTGAGATTTAGTCAACTGGGGGATTACCTTAATGCACAGTAAAAACCACCCAGAAATCAAATTGAAGCCACAGTCTGATATTTTGTGTAAACACTTTTCGCCTACTTTAATTTGCAGTAACTTGTATCTGTCATCTTCACTTTGTGAGAAACAATAGTACCCTTTTAAAAAAAAAGCATTGAAAATATATGCTGTCTGTCTGATAAATGTACAGAGAGAGTGCGGAGAGCAAAATCTGTTACTTTACTGCTATGATACGAGCCAAAAAAGTACAAAATCATGAATAAATTACACCACTTATGTAAAATGTGAATGTTGAAGTCTTTATGGATTTTCTAAATTGTTACATTTGCATAAAAACATGAACCAAATGTGGTATTTGTACAATATATCTGATACACATTCAGGTACAGCCCTACACATATTCTTACATTTTCTAATTAGTTTTAATATAATTTTAAAATGTAATAACAATGACATCTATATTCATCTAATTAAACACATTTCTTGCACAGTTATCACTTGCAGACAGAAAGCACTTTAATTAGCAGAGACCAACGTAAATGTTAAATTTTCTTACAATTCCCAAGTCTTGAAATGACTCCAGGCATTGGTAGTAGCGTCACTTTGATTTGATTAATATTTTATATAAACTGAGGTGAAATAAATTATTTAAAAGGCACAATTTAAATGATGTTCTGATATAAAGTGTTACCAAATATAGCAGAAGAATGTAGTTGGGGAATTAACACAGTGTTATTAACAAGAGGCAGATATGGATATTACTTTTTTATTTAATTTTTGTATCAGAATTCCATTCATATTAGCAAGTAATTATCTGCACACATCCTGATCCGTTTCATCAGAAAGACATTTGGCAATTTCGGAAATACTCTCGGTATTGGCCAGGAAGGGGGGCGTATTTATTTCCCTGTGAAGATAATCAGAGCTACTTCACTGCCCTGCTGGGATTTCTGCTTTTTAGGGCAAGAATAAAATCTACCCTTTGGCTTTGCATACATCCTGGTTATACATTCACTGCTCCTTATGGGATTTACTTTTTGACTCGTACCTGGAGTCAACCGACACATTCAAGCCGGGGTGTTTATTTGTAAAGGAAACCAAATGACAGTTCTGTTTCCACAATACACACCCTGCAGGTTTTAGGAGGAACAACTTGTGGGTTTTCTCAGGGGTTAATTTATGAGGGACTTCTTCAGGTAGAGACGCTTTGTGTTTTTCGGAGCTCAGGTGTCTTTCCATATGGAAGATCTCAACATAGCTCTGTTTTTATCATCTTTGGACTTTAGTATAGACCACTTAACTATCTAAGCTTTTCCAGTGATCATCTCATTTATCTGGGATTATTGCACTGAATTTACTGTTTGGTTTTCTTCCAGAACCAAAATGTCAAGTCCAAAGTCATGTATGCAGTAGCTTTATTCTGTAAGAGCTCAGCAGATCCTCCAAAAGCTGGTAGCAGTTGATCTTTGGATAGAGCACGAAATAAATAAATCCTCTTTAGCAGATCAATATTCATCCCATTTAATGCTAGATGTGAAACTGCTGGATTTGTGGTAGTAATGCTGATGTACAGCTAATCGTTGAAAAATAAGCATTAGGGCTTTGAGAGCTAGAGCAGATAGTTAAACAGGAAGATATGAGTAAGTGCAGATTGCCTCCTATAAAACCTGGTAGTAATTACATGTAATTTATACCCAGCAATTAACATTCAGACTGTCATTTTTTGGAAGGGATTAAGCCATTTTCTCTGCATATATTTTAAAGCTGCCTAACCCATGACACATTTCCTTTTGTTCTTCCACTATCTCCTAATGATAAGGTTTACTAATTATATTAGTTGAGACCTCTTGTATAAATAAAAGTAAAAATGAATTTATATACCCGAGGCTTTCTGGCTCAGGAATTGTTTTCTTAAGAACATGCTTAGTCGCTCTGGGGCATGAAGATCATTGCAAGAGCTGTGTGTAGCTAGTGTTTGGGATCTAATATATAAGAAATATATTTCACACTTTTTTAATCGTTTTTTAAAAGAAGATGGAAATAGCCATATCGTTTTTGATGCTTCACTTATTAAAAAATACATGTTTTTGCTGTATTTTGAGGTTCGCCTTCATGTCTGGAGATTAGAAAATGAAAGGCAAAGTGAATAACAGTTTGTCTGTATATTAGAAGATTCAAACTAGCACGACTAAACTGGGTCCTGAACTTTGCGATCCTGCATGAACTCCTTGTCTTGGATCGTACTTCCCCTTCTATCTGTACATTGCAGGCATATCTGCCGATTTCCACGGGTTGATGTTTCTATGAATAGCAGACAGAGGACCGCATGGCCAACTCTCAAATGTCTCTGTCTTGAGAAGAGAAGAGGACACCTGATTTTGATGAATGGAGACATCTTATAGCTTAAAACAAATCTAAATAATGCCAGCTTTGTCACATCATTGGACGTGATGATGGACTATTAGACAAATCTGAACAGATGATTCCTCAATCATTTCAGCAAAAGACAGACATTAAAAATAAGGTCTAATGAGCGCCACCATGGTGAAAAGTTGACCTGTTGATAAAGAGAGAGACAGCAGAAGAATAGGAGAAGTAATTGCTTTATCTCTAACATACAGAGGGGAAAGTCACTTGTCTTCCAACGGATGTAATACACAGTAATAAATACAGTCTGTATATCTATCTATCTACCTGTCTGTCTGTCTGTCTGTCTATCAATCTATCTGTCTATATATATATATATATATACACATCTATATTGTCATCATTAGACTTTGAATATTTGATCACTTGATCCCTCCATCTGTATCATATATGTGCAGTGCGTGTGTGTGTGTGTGTGTGTATGTCATTGGCACCCTGAAAACCTGATCTACACTCAAATTTTCGAAGGCTTTCTTGGACTAGACCCAGTACTCATGGGTAGAAGGAAGACTAGACCAGAACAATCCTCATGAAAGCTCACCACAGTCACTCTGCAATTTGTAATGTGCCATGGTTTCACAGTGCATGTATATTGCTTTGACATGGATAAATCATAATATATCACGATGGCGATGTCCAATTTGTACGATCCAATCAGTGTGACGACGACGATGATTTGTTTGTTTTGTGTTTCGTTTGGTTTTGTGTTGCTAATATCTCGAAACTGAAAAAGGCTGCCTGGTTGAATGAAAACATGTCATTCAACAACCTCAAGGCTTTGCGGAACCGCATAGGAAAATACTTTTCACCAAATAACTTAAGACCACACAGTGAAAGAGAGAAGTTGAAAGAAAAAGTGACTGCGATTGTTGATAGGAGTCTACTGTGGTCGGAAAACAATCCTTGATGTTTACCAAAGAGGAGACTAGTTTAAGGAAGCTCAGGACTTTTTTTTCCCCCCACTTTGTTTCTTGCCGGTTTGTGACTTGCTTGTCTAAAAACGAAGGGTGTCTAGCTTTCTGCCTCTCTCGACAAACCCGTACAGACTCTAAGCTCTGTTTAAATAAACAAAGTAAGCATTTATTTCCATTGCACACAACAGGCGGGCTGGGGGGAAGCTTTATTACAAGCTCTCCGGCTGATCCCCTGAAAACCATCCTTCTGTGTGACACCGAGAAAGAATGATCGCGATCCTGCAGCACTTCTCCTCCACGGGCTTTGATGTCAGAGGAGCGAGGCGAGTTTTAAAGCATTCTTCCACAATGGCCACTTGCCAGCAGCAGAAATTGTGTTTTTACAGCATCTGGGTGGGTTTAGACAGGAAGTTCTGCATGAAAGGCTGGGCTCAATCCCAGGATTAGAGACAACAGTGCATCTGCTGTGAGATGTTGAGTCACTTTCACAGGAGCTCTCTCATTAAGACCGTACTGTACTCCGAGTTCCTCCACCGAGGTAAAGTAAAGAGTGCGCAGTTTGGCTTTGTGTGCCCTCTATTATCCTGACTGTTGTGTTTCATAAATTAAGACATCTTCGGTTCCCAGGGAGACAACAAAAATGCCTCCTTACACACACAGGCGCTCGCTGCTCGATCTGCAGGGATTTTGTACAGTATTTCAGAGCTCAGATAAAAAGGCAGGAACGGTTTTCGTGAAACAAAGGCAGATTTAAAAAAATAAATCAGGCCATGGCTTGCTTTGCTCCAGTGCGAAAGAGCATTTGGATTCATTCTGTTTTTATATTTTCAGTTCAGTTGCATCTCTTGTGGAGGCAGAAGGGGTTTATGCAGAAAAGTGGAGGGTTTATATTGAAATCAAATAAACTTCTGACATCAACTATGATACGCCTAAAATAATATTGTGGTGCTTTGGATGATTTACAAATATATTAAAAATATGAAGGTATGTATCTAAACTGATCGCCACCTTTAATCCACCTTGCTAAGTGGAAAAGCACAACATGTCACTCAGTTTAATGCAAACTCAAGCTGAAACTATAAACCATAGACTATAAACCTACGTATTAAAATGTATTGATTCCTAATGACCACCAGAGGGAGCCCCATCATGTGGAAAGCATATAGAAAAAATAAATACTGTTGCACACATGCTATTTTTCACAACAAATTACACGGAGCGAAAATACAAAATATATATCTATATATATTTACAGCAATATGCAAATAAAAGGAGTTGTCCCAAAGAAAAAAAAAGTATATTTACATCCTTTTGTAAACGGTTTGTCAAATATAAACCTGTATGAATCAATACATACATACAAACCACCATAAGCCTTCAGGTAAATATGTGATTCAATAGAGTGTTCATTAAAAATGCTGTGCATAATTAATACATTGGCATATAATATATTCATGTTTGTGACCAGTATTTTTAAAGACACTCCTGTCAGAACCAACAGATCATAAATGTACTCAATATATGGGTTGGGCAAAAGCCACTGTTGATTTTCTAACAGTTTATACACATTTAAATTCCAAATTATTGTCTACATTATTGATAATAAATACTGTTGTTACTTCAATCTAAACAAAACACACCCACTGCCAGCTGGGAAAAAGTAACATGCAAATAAAAGCATTGCGTTAGCTTTTACATGCCAGACGTAGAACAAAAACAGTACCTTTTCTATTCTGTTTTGTTGGTGTCCAGTTGTGATGTGTGTATTAGACCACTAGGGACTGAGCTAAGTCCATCAAATCAGATCATAGGTGGACAAGCTTTTATTCCCAATGTGCACCTGGGATCATTATTTTCAGTTTTTGTGTTTCTGTTTTCAAAACTGAATTCTTAACATCTACTGTAGGTGTGTCCTGTGTGCAGGCAAATTAGCATTTTCTCTGATTCTTTGATTAGGGACTTTAAAACAATTGAAATGCCTTGTAAAACAAACACCCTTACCCAGTCAATGTCAAAGTGGCTAGTGATTGTATTGAGTAAAAGTTAATTAACTTTGAAAGGTTACCCATAAAAATCAAAGTGACCAGGTGTGCTTTGCATTCTTATTTAAGGCGAGAGAATGGATGGCAACACAACCATACGTTTTTTTATTTAACCGCACTTTATTCCTCTCAGCTGCTGTCATATCTGCGATTCAGGCGAGACAGTTTTACGTGGCTTACAGAGAGCATTTTTTCGACTTGGTCATAAAGCAAGTGCTGTAATTGAAGATTGAAAGGGTCACCAGTGTGCACAGTGACTCTTTGTTGTAAGGACAAGTTGTTTAATAAACTGAAATCCGAGATGTCTCTTGTCATGTTGAACTTCGCCACAGATGCCTTTGTCCTGGAGTGTATGAAATAGGATGTGAAAGATAATTGAATGAAATAATATAAGCATCTGCTGCATCAGGAAATGAATCAGATTGGATCTTAATTGTGAGAAGATGTGTTGTTTTTTTGTGTGTTTTTTTTTAAAGATAGGTTTATCATTTGTGGCCTGACGGTTCACTTTTAGGAATGTCTATCTCTGTTTTCTTTGACCATATTTTGAATTCTGCGGCCATCCGTATGAACTCATTTAGTCGATTCAATCTCCTTTTCAAGGCATTGTGTACGACTATGAAAACGTTCCCATTTTCCCACCATCTACATCAGACCCCATACTCACGTTTCATTATTAAATCACAATGCGCCGGTTATTCAGACAGATTTTACTGCCCGACTGAGCCGTTCTCATGTGACGGTACAATGGAAGGGGGGGGGGAATGCATGTATAAGGATTGTTAAATATTTACATTTACATTCGATTAGAAAACTGAAACATGAACATCTGTTACCTGAAAATATTTATTTTTTCTTATTGTTTCAATTATTTTTGAAATACATCAGGGCAGATAGAAGTTCATTAGCAGGGGGAATAACTGGCTTTGGAGGGATGAGGTGGAAGTCGGCTGCTGTGAATTTGGCTGAAGCCAGTGGAAAGTAAAACCGTTTAACTATTTCCATCACTTTCTCTTCACTCTAATGCTATCTTTACTAGCAATACATTTTTAATATCAACCCAATATAATTAATCTATCTGAAATATATATTTTTTTGTTGTTCAAATTTTTGATCTGAGCATTAGGCCATTTGTCTTTCTCTTTCATCTATAGTGATTGTCATCCCTTGGAGATGACAGCACATGCTCGTTCAACAAGAACTTGTATTAAACTCCGTTCCAGAACGTTGCATCTACACCAAATCCTAATACTCGATTGCCTAAATGTGTGCTGACCTCCTTTTTGCACATATGTTTTGCACACATGTCCCAACCACAATCCGACGACTCACATCAAACCTTTAAAACAACAATTGCCAACTGAGCCCAAAAACAACAACAATGGCGTCCGCACAGAAAAGCTCAATTGAAATAATATTTTTCTTTCCTTAAATTCCAGCAACTGTGTGTATGCTTAGAGAATACAATTTCAATGGTGCAAAAAGCATTAAAAGTCATTATATACTTAGTTAATTGTGCATGAGAAGTGTTATGATTGAAATGAGAACTTAAATTGTCCTTATTTGTTTGCAGATGTTTAGGATTTGAAATTACTCATAACTTGATACAGGTACAATACAAACATTATAATTAATTATAATTTTACTTAATTAAGTGTGACAAAATCAGGGCTACAACAGGACCAAGAGATGACATAAAAACTTGATCAGTCCTAGACACTATCATTGTGCTGTAAGACCTGAGTAAAGAAATGTTCAAGGCGATTGAGCTGTACTTCGAACAGTGACAGCTGGGGAGTCTTGCATGCATACAGAAATCGGATATGCATGGCTAAGCTCTCTCACCATAATAACAGAGAGCTATTGAATTCAGCAGGCTCCCAACAATGTCGAAGATTACTAGGTTGTATGAGTTAGTTTTAAAATGCGATATACGATTCTCAAATAATTCACTATCTCCTTGCCTCTGATTTTGACCCAAGAAAACTTTTTAGATACTTTAGAGTTGTAGTTTTAAACTGAATGCCAATTCTGTCTAAACTGTAACTGCTGTTCTCCAAATTATATTTATCTTAATGTCTCATAATTTGATGGAGTTTAGCCATAGTCTGTATCAGGCAGGGTGACCATAAGGTGCCATAATCCCAGAACATTTTGAGAGAGGACGGTTTTTAAATTGATCCGTAAATTGATTTTTTTTTACGTATAATGTTACGTTTGTTGCACAGCCTAGTAACAAGAAAATAACTCCACAGAAGTCTTTCTTAATATATATATATATATATATATATATATATATATATATATATATATTGTCATTACTAAAAACATGTAAGCCACGCAGCAAAATAATTTCTACACGATTATAATTTTCATGATTCTCAAAATATTGAAAGACACGAATACTTTTTGAAATACATGCAATGTGACATAAAATAAATGGATAAATGTTGAAATATATGTAACATTATATCCATGCTTTCTTTTTAAAGTAGTATGTTGCAATACGCCATGCCTTGGCAGTTCATTAAAGACATGGAAAGTTAAGCAAGCAGCTATAGGGCGATGACAGGTACAGCATGCAGTTAAACCCCAACAGAGGGAATGTCGCTGTGATATTATGTAAAGTAATTCCAAACTGAACTGATGGCTAGTTGACAGAATTTTGCTTAATTCCTTTCAAAACACAAGACAATGTGATACTTTATGCAGGTTGTATTGATTTGTTTTAATTGGGGTGTCTCTGGCTCATCAGACGAATGTTCAAAGTGTTGCATGAACAGGGCTGGACAACGCCAGTCTGGAATATGACTTGCCAGGTGAGTGAATGCTTAAGAAAGTTTACTGTCTATGTATGCAATAAGCTTGCCCATTGGTTCCTCGTATATTATTTGTGATGCATGATGGGACACCCTATGTTTAGCACAGGGTTTACAACAACTCTTTGATGTAAAGCCCTTTGTTCTTTTTCATGGCTTCAGACTGATTATCAGTGTAATATAACACATAAGCTGGGATAGTTAGCAAACTTGTCAAATTTGCAGATGATGCTAAAATAGGTGGCTCAGCAGATACAATCTCGGCAGCACAAGTTATTCAAAGGGTCTCAGATAATATTCAGTTGTGGGCCGACACCTGGCAGATGAAATTCAATGTGGACAAGTGCAAGGTATTACATGCAGGTAACAAAAATGTCAACTATAATTACACTATGGGAGGAACAGAACTAGATGAAGTAACACATGAGAAAGACCTAGGAGTCTACGTGGACTCCTCACTTTCTCCATGCAAACAATGTTGGGAAGCAATAAAAAAGGCAAACACAATGCTAGGGTATATTGTCAAAAGTGTAGAATTGAGAACAAGGGCAGTGATGTTCAGACGGTACAATGCACTAGTTAGAGCTCATCTGGATACTGTGGACAGTTCTGGGCTCCACACTTCAAGACAGATATCGCTGCTCTAGAGGCAGTTCAGAGGAGAGCAACCAGACTTATTCCAGGTCTGAAGGGAATGTCCTACTGAGAGACTGAGGACCTGAACCTTTTCACCCTGGAACAGAGGAGACTACGTGGGGACTTGATCCAAGTCTTCAAAATCATGAAAGGCATCGACCACATCAAACCAGAGGAGCTTTTCCAGATCAGCAGGGACACACGCACCCGGGGACACAAATGGAAATTGGGCTTCAAGGCATTCAAGACAGAAAACAGGAGACACTTCTTCACACAGAGAGGCGTCACAATCTGAACAAACTCCCCAGCGATGTGGCTGAAGAGACAATTTGGGAACATTCAAAAACAGACAGGATAGGATCCTTGATCACTTAGTTATTAATGGACACCAAATGCGCACGATGGGGTGGATGGGCTCCTCTCGATTGTAAACTTGAAAGTGTTCTTCTTGTAACAACATAGTAGGATGAAAATATTTACAATTCAGTAAAGTTCAATACATTTCTTCATTTTAAGTGACTGTTTATGCCCTTTTTTCCGCTTTCTTCACTGATTCTTGACCATGTAACCACGCAGGCTTGTTTTACACACGTGGGTTTGTAAATGGTATTAGAGAACTGCCAGAACCTTCTATCAACATTGAATAAACATTTCAAATGTGTCTTTATTCAACCCCCCCAGCAACACACACACTCTCACAAACACACAGATCCACATCATCTCAGTGGCCAAACGTTCTGCTGTTCAAACGATTTCTACAGTCAATCGTGGGTGATTCATCATGACTGGTACATCATCGTTGGCATGGAAAGGTCTGTCCAAACGTGGGAAGGGGGACGAGATGGTGCTAACAGAGCCTTTTGAATTATTTATTTTCTTGTATGTGACCTAGTTTAAGGATAGATTGCCCCTATAGACTCCAGTACTACCAGACTCCACAACTACCTGGAGGAGTGGCCAAATACCCTCCTGAGAAGTGAATTTATTACAGGCTATAGGAAGCCCCTCCTCAGTGTCATCAAAGCCAACAGGGGATGCCCAAAATACAGATTTCTGTGTGAAAAAATCTGAAAATCATGTGTTCGGAAACATAAGTACCTATTGGCCAGATTTTCTCATGATCCAAGCTGATAGTCTGTATGTTCTTTACATTTGGATTTATTTGTGTGAGTGTTCACCTATTTTTGTGGTAGCTTTAGAAAACAAACTGGGCTGCTCTCCAGTATTAGCCATACAGCAACTTGACAGGAGTTTAACAGAATGATAATTTTCCTGTCAACAGTAGACATAGGTCATGCCTGTCAGCGAAAACATTAAAATGGCCGTCTGGCGAGATATCCTTTAGGAATCATAGGCCACTTGCGTCTGTCTTACTGAGTTACATGTGTGTAAAAGACATAAACCAATGGCATGGAGAGCAGGTTTACATATTCACAGGTAGCCTACAGCTTTATGACCATACGCTTACTTCTGTTTTGTTTGTTTTACTGACCGGAACGTCTCAAAATGAAGTGGGTGTTTACAGTACGGACCGAACCCAGCATCTGTTCATTTTGACAATGGGGCGCGCAGTGAAAACAATGGAATCGGACGGTTCATTACTCTAACAGCCCCTTAAACTGTGAAAAATGTTATCTCCTGTTTGAATATCTCCTGCGAGCCCTGGACTCTGCACAGTGTTTCCCTTATCTTCCCCTCTCCTTCACACTGTTTAGAGGGGCGGACAGTCCGGTGTCGATGACTGGAGAGTGTCACCGGGGGTCATTCCAGTGCAAATCCAACCTTGGAGCCGGGCAGGAATGCGTATTGTTATCAGTCCCGGCAGATGGGGCTTGTGAAAAATGAGGCGCAGGCCATAAAGCATATGGAGAGTGTTTAGAGACAGCTGATATTGCTCATATTCTGTCCCACCACAGCAGATTTAGTACCGCTGTGCGCGTCGGCTTCAAACGCGCCCGTTCCTGCATCGGTGGAAGCCTGCCGTGATGCGTGCCTCAGATCTAGCTGCGCCGCTAAGCAATGTGGTTTTGTCTAGTTTCGTGTTACGCCATCCCAGGATCATTTATTATCTATCTGAGATCTTAATTAATATTTCACTGCTCGAGTCCCAACCACGTCCAACTACCATTTGGAAATACAGATTTATTTTTACGAATATTGTGGATTTTTTTTCTGGGGAGGGAACAGATGTATTTAATTAACTACCCATTACAAACGGTCCTCTGTTTTATGGGAAAAATCCTTATTTTGTCTTTTTATTGTTTTAAGAAAAGCCTAAAACCCATCCAAATGTAAATTTTGGCGACACAAGAAAGTCAATGAAAGTGAAGTATCTGAGTCTCAAACATTTTTCTTTTTCAGGGAGTTCCTAGTGTTGTCGTCGTAATGGCTCATTTATTTACATGATCTGCAAGTGTTGAAGAAAAAAAAACCACACTTTACTTTTGACAAATGAAAAATGAGAACGTTTATATTATTTCGTTATTTTTGTAAAACCGAAACATCTGCGTTATGGAACAAGTTCATGGCTAGAAAAAGGAAGAAAAAAACGAAGTTGCGTAGCTATCTACAGTTATTCCAATAAGTATTCATACACCAGCTGTAAAAATACTTACTGGAGCCACTTTCGGGGCACGTTCACAGAGAATATGAGACGGGTCATTTATTTTCTCCTAATTCAAACATCACAAAGCAGCAGCCCCTATGCTCCTTTCACACAGTTTAATGTTATATCTTCCTAACAGTGCCCAGAGTTGCAACACAGCTGAGAAGTGTTTTTGTAACAACAAATGTTTGAATGCTTGTTCAGTAGTGAAAGAAGTCACAATGTTTAGTAGCTTACATTATCCAGGAAGTAATATATTAAAAAACAAAAAACAACAACAACAAAAAACTATAAATATGCATACAGGTAGATTATATACAGCAGGGCAAGCTGGGCAAGTTACGAAGGGGACAGGTGCAAAGCCGAATCTGCAAGTGTAGTCGCTACAAAACTATAGTACCGCCAGGTCATGAGAACAGAAGACACACACACAAATATAACTGTGTTGATAGCACTGAGGAATCTAAAGGTTTATTAATGTGCTAAATGTTTTTGTTTTATGTTGTTTCGACTTTTCTCAGATTCATTGCTTACAATACCTTGCTTTCCCTTAGTTGCAAAAACCAAATACATGTGGCATATTTGAGCAACACAAATAAATTCAGTGACAGCCTGTGGTTGCTGGCCAAGAATAATAATCACTGCCTATAACACAGGGTCAATACTGTTTTTCTCTGTCATTCTGCTATAAAAGCAGTTTCATCATGCTGTCAAAAATCACCTCTGGTGCTGCTTTTGATGCCAGCAGAGGAGATTCCCGCAGGTGAAAACGGTGCTTCAGCGCTGGCTGCGAGCCACCCGTTCTCAAGAAAGGCTTTTTTAAATCCCATCTCCAAATGTTGAGAAGCAGACTTTTCAAATGGAGTTACGGTTTATGACTTCTAGAGTAAGATTTATAACCAGACATTTAAACACTTAATAGACTTAAGAGGCTTGAGAAAGGTCAGTTGACCAACACATCAGCTTTTCTTAAACAGTACAGTTTTTGTAGACAAGTTAAAGGTGTTTTTAATTTTGGAGATTGTTTTCCTTGTTCCACAAAAACAAAACAAAAAACTCTTGTTTGTACAAAATTAATAACCCATAAAGATTAAAAGGCAACGCATCCTGTGTCAAAAGATGTATAGGAGCCTTTATATATACTATGAAGTTATGAAGATAGGAAACACATCCATTAGTGTCATCTTATATTTTGAACTTCACTACCCGATTTAAGCAAAGGATTTGTTTTTTTGTTTTCGAAATTGTAAAATGATTAAGGCTACTGGGAACATGGCAAATAGTCATACATTTTTTATTCCAAAATAGAAAACATATTCCTATTTTTAGATTAAGTCAAGTATGTATACTTACATAGAATGAATACATACAAAATTGGATAATTCACCTGGCATAATGAGCAATATTTTCACTAAATGCATCATGTGTTGTGAGAGAGGTGTTTTTGAAAGAATCTTTCACACCTTCAATATCCATAACCTATCTGGACTCAGCTAGACTGCAACAATTCGGGGCAGCTCTTTTCCAGCTTTTCTCATCCCCTAATCCTTGTGTAGAGTGAATATGTGAATGACACGATGGGCAGTTCTCGGAGCCAATTATTAGGCCTTGGCTGGAAACCCTAGCAAAAATAAAAGCTGTTAATACGGAGACTTGTAGCTCAGTGGGATGCTGGTGAGAGTGGATTAGCACGATAGTAAACATCCACAGGGCTCAAACAACAGGAAGCTGACCCGACAAGAGAGCAGCAGCACCTTCCTCTGAACCTAATAAAAGGTCCATTGGCGAGGGCTGCTTCTAATAAAGATCCCACCACTGGCTGTGTGAAACTTTTGCAGATTCGCTGAATCTTGTCTATGCATGACACTGCCCTATTATACACCTCGCTTTCCCTCTGTTGCAAGAACAACTTGCATGTGTTAGATTTGAGCAAAAACTAAAATGAATTCAGTGACAGGATGTGGTTGTTAGGCAAACATGAATCACTCCCTAAAACATAGGAGAAATTTTCCCTGTCATACGGCTATAAAAGGAGATTCATCATACTGTCAGAATAACACCTCTGGTGCTGGTTTTGATGCCAGCAGATCCACACAGGTGAAAGCGATGCTTCAGTGCTGGCTGGGAGCCCATCGTCTTTGTTCTGTGTGAAAGGAGCACAACCAGGATTCCCTAGGTCCAACATTTATGGAGAAAGCTTTTCAAATGTAATTAAGGTTTATGGCTTGCAGACTATTATTTGTATCCAGACATTTAAATGCCAAATTAAATACCTGATTCACTTAAAGGTCAGATCAGACAATTTGGTGAGTATACAAATGCTTTATATTTCCAAGATCTTTGAACGTTAAGAGTCCAGATCGAGTCTCTGAAAAATGGTAATATTGGTAATACAATGCAGTACCCTAAACTGCCTGATGCTGTGAGGTCTTGGTGATGACTCAATTCAGGTTCCTCAAACTAGGAATATGACTATGTGATTCAAATTTAGCAAATATGAATCGGTATTAGTTTCAGAGTAAATCTAGGAGACCACTGAAACCAGCTTCCGTGCCAACTATCGAGACTCAATGTTCTTTCTAATATCAATATTATAAATAATATTCATATTATTAATATTAGTATTTGTTACCACGTCAAGCTCCGTGTCCATATTTTCGAATGGAGACTACTTTATATATGTGTATGTGTATATATTATATACGGTGTAGCCATTTGCATTTGCCTTGCTCTGTCTGGGCGTGACGGCGCTACATGGATCGTGCCAGTGGAGTTTCATCGAACAGATCAATTGTTCGTGTGCTATTGAGGGGGATCATTGGGTCAGCCCATGTCCAGGCAACACCTGCCCCACGGGATTGTGGATGCCAATGATACGCCCTACGAGTCCACGGTCCTCCCAGTGCCTGAGCAACTGGTGGCACATTCTACGAGAGGCATGGCTTCGTACTGGACCCTGTTTCAAGGCAACCCTTTAACTGAGATTTGTGCTGTAGTGAGCTGGGCTTCGTCATACACATTTATAAGGTTTTATAGACCCAACAGTCCGGTCCTTGCTTCAGTTGAACCACAGTAGCCTGTCAGCTTCTGTCATGAGATCACCTGCAGTTGAATCTCGGAGTCCCGTGCTAGCGTCCCCACTCCTGACCCCGGTCTTGGTGTTTTCAGCCTATGCAGTCTTTGCTCCTGGCGTTGGCTATTCGGTTGCATGCAGGGTCCCCATGGTGGCCCCTGCCCTCGAATACAACTGAAAATTGTGCACAGATGAAGGCCTCACATCCATTGCATTTATATGTTTTGTCATACTACTTACCTTGCTTTACTAGTACTCGTGTTGTTTATTTTGATTTCCCCTATGCTCTCTTTCCCCTGGCCCTTGACTGTGACTTAACATCTTGTCTGCACTTATCAGCTTCTACAATCTAAGATGTAAGACCTCATATATTGTTTACTGTATATCTCGTATACACTTGTGTAAATTGGAATTTGTAAAATGTATTATGCCTTGAATTGCACTGTATTATTGCACTTTGTATTGCTCTTATATTTTGTAAGTCACCCAGGACAAGGGCATCTGCTAATAAATAAAGAAATAAATAATAATAATAATAATCCACAGACCTTGAATGTGGTCTTCCTTTGCCCTGTTGGTAGTCCTCCCTTGCAACAGCTTGGCTTGGGTACTTGGTATCCCTTAGTTCCCTTTGGGAGTTATTTTCAACTTGAAAGATAACAATTTGTGTATGTGACCCCAGTTTTCAGATAACCAGGTTTGAGTATGCAACCCATCATTTGCAGTGTGTAAACTGGAGCAATGCTATGTAGGGAGTATTCATGGCAACCCAGTCTCCGTGTTTAGCACACAAAGATGATATTTAAACCAAAATTACATTTGGACGACACCAAAAAGTGTACAAACTGGAATAAATTCTTAGATGTCCGCATTAACAGAGTGTAACATATTAAAAGTAGAATGTGAGTCAAATGATAAATACAAGTATATAGTCAAACATTTGATTATACTAGTCTCAAATAAAGGTGCTATCGCTCCTATGACTTTCATGATTGTGTCTTTTGCCCCAGAATAACATTTTGATATGTCACATTGTGTACAGCAGGCTCTGCAAGATGATGTTGTAATAATGAAAAGTAAATAGCCATAATAGTTTAATAATGAACCACTAAGCTATGTATCATCAGGTCACCCTCAAAAGCAACATGCTGAAGGGAAAAATATAATTTCAGCATCTAATCCACTCAGCTTATTCTTTACACTGTGTAAATTAGCCAAATCCTTGTAGTAACCTTTATGGTAAAGGTAGTGTTGTACAACTTGTTTCCTATCTGTGATTCAAGGTGTCAAAATAGATTTTATTAGTTACTGATATGGAGAAAATAACCATGTAACAGTGTAACTATAATCTACATATGTATTTGTTTTTTGTATTATTGAATTAGAGAGGCTTGAGTTGAGGTCTGTTGACCAACACATTGGCATTTATTTGAACATATTTTGATTTTGCTGATTGTCCTCCAGATTCCATTAAAACGATTCACACGTTTTGGCATACAGTAATAAATATATAATTTCGAAAAACAGATGTTGCTATTTTTAGATTGGGTCACAAATAAGCATAATGAGCAATATTTTCACTAAATGCATCATTACGTGCTCTGAGAAAGGTGGTCTTGAAAATATCTTCAATATCCATAACATATCTGCACTCAGCTAGACTGCAATAATTCGGGGCAGCTCTTTTCCAGCTTTTCTCATCCCCTAATCCTTGTGTAGAGCGAATATGTGAATGACACGATGGGCAGTTCTCGAAGCCAATTATTAGGCCTCGGCTGGAAACCCTAGCAAAAATAAAAGCTGTTAATACGGAGACTTGTAGCTCAGTGGGATGCTGGTGAGAGTGGATTAGCACGATAGTAAACATCCACAGGGCTCAAACAACAGGAAGCTGACCCGACAAGAGAGCAGCAGCACCTTCCTCTGAACCTAATAAAAGGTCCATTGGCGAGGGCTGCTTCTAATAAAGATCCCACCACTGGCTGTGTGAAACTTTAAATTCACTTTGCAAGTCTGTAAACATATGTATCTGTGTTTCCCAAGGCCTGGCACAGTCGGAGCTTGGACAGCACAGAAAGCCAGTGTGTGTGGCTGGGGGGAAAGGTTTACCATGAGAAGGATTCGCACAAATTAAAAGAGTGTGCGCACTGGAATAATTCTGCATCTTGTTCCCTTTAAATCCTCAGAGCAATAAAGAGATTTGACAAGTCTTTAATCAAAGCTGCCTGTTAAGCTATAAAGGTCTCTCTGCGATACACAGTTGTTAAACCTAGATTGCTTGATGTCTCAATCTAACTATCAATCTACATTTGCGGAAAATAAAGTATTCATACAATAACAAAAATCTATTTTCTTAAATTATTTTAAATATAAAGAAATATGCAAGATAACTATAAAGAAAATGAGGCATATGGAATGTATATAATAAACCAACATAATTACAATATTTACCTATACAACAAAGGGATAATATGAGTAATTACATTAATCAAGAATTAATTGATTGGAAATTAATAATGTTTGTTCAAATAAAATGGCTAAACTATCACACCTCTCTCGTCTGTACAGTGTGCACAAAATTGCACAGTGTCTCTCCCCCTGTTGACACCTCCTGAAGACAAATCTGGTTCGACTGCACCTTAGACCTTTTGAGATAATAATTACGGTTCCCTTAAAATATCGATGTACAAAATTTTAAAAAAGAATGTCTCCAATTACGTCGTTTTTGCAATTCGGTGCAAATGAGAAAGAGATCACTTTCTCTGCAATGCACGTACGGTTTTCCGAGATAGTACTTTCACCCTCCCACCCAAACCAACCTTGCATAATGACTAACGCATTAATTCAGCACAGCCCGCACTTTACTACACTAATAAAAATAAGCTGTAGCTGAATTTCAAGCAATGCTGCATAACTGTCATAATTTGTCATTCGAAGCATTTATTTAGCTGTAAGGGCAGTTACACATGAGGTATCCTTTTAATTGTAAAATATAAAATCTAAGCAAACCAAATAACAAAATCTGAATTATTGTAAGCCGGTTAACAGCAAGACATAAAATCAGACATTACCTTATTATTTTGGCTGCAGATTTGACAGTTTCTAGGCAAAGCATGAAAAACATTGAACAGATTTATAAAAAAGCAGAGTCGCTTGCTTCCCTGAGTCTAATTTTTCTTCAGCCTCGTATTGAAATTATTATAGAATTTGTGTCACTTATAGAAAAATATTTTTCTTTCCTTGCACATTTGTTTATCACATGGACCATCTACTATATTAAAAAAAATGGAGGTACAGCACATTGTATTGCCATTACTGTAGTGTTTTACAGCAGTAAATCAGCTGAATGGTAGGAGTGAAATCAAGAGAGTGGCATATGAAGTCATTACTGCCAGAAAAACTAATCAAAGTATGTCTGATTGCATAGAGTTCAGCTAAACTAAAAACATGACGTCAGGGTTAATTACATCACACACCTATTTAATAATAGTACTTTCACATGTTACATATAAATCTGCGTTTATACCAGCAACTTCAGCTCAGTTTTAAATAATATCTTGAAGAGAATTGGTTTTGTAGATAAATTACATCTATCTTTTTTATTAAGGGTATTTTATTAAGTTTATTTTACAAATATGAATGATACAAATTAAGCAGGTAAGTAGCATTATAATCTATTATCAATATAACAAATATATCTTAAAAGTAGTAGTAGTCCTAATGTAACAAAAAAGTGCTGCATCTTTCCCTGCACAACTTATTAACTTTTTAATGTACTTTATTAACATTTTTTTATATAAAGAAATAGACCAGCTCGATCGGTGTATGACGATGGAGTTGCCAAAGAAGTGTGGTATATTTAATTTTAACACAGAATGACAGGAAGAAAAACAGAGACGTCTCGTCCTTAAAGTGTTGATGTAGGTTTGTTCAGAGCTGATCTAAGTCTGTTCAACATTAAAACCCCTATTTACAGAAGGAGTCTTTCAGAGCGCAGATTAAGCCAAGCCCTCCAATGACAGGAGAATTGTTTTTAAGAGCTGAAGTCCGTTCTTACTGTGCTCTGCTTCCCCCCACAAGCACTATCTCCTAATATCGTAGGTGTTGTTAATCTAGGGGCTAGGCTGTAAATACTGGATTGTCACTGTTTGGAAAGGGTTAAATTAACTCACTAATGTAAGCCTTAGATTAGATACTGGACTACTTGTTTCATGGTGAAGACTTATGGAGTATGCAGTGAAGAGTTATGGGTGGTATATTATGTATGGCCAGTCACTTCACTGTAACGCATTGAGTGTCACATCCTTCTGCATGTAAACTACAGTATATTTCACCAGCGTTACTGCAGTCTACAATTGGAGCACAGATCTGTTCCCTATCATGGTTACATTTATTGTTAGAAGCCACATTATATTATTATATATCGAATCGTGATGGGGAACAACTTCGTAGTTTGCATTACGCCGGATGGGTGTGAGTTTTGATTTGGTGTTGTCCTTAGTAAAGGAATTAATCAACAACTTCATCAACAACAACAACAACAATAATAAATGTATTATACTGCTTTTGTCTGGGTGATCATGTTCTCATATCAAACGATGGTGTTTTAAATCATCGGTGATTACCTGCAACCCTGGCACAACACTAGACCCGACTCGGAGGTGTTTCTGTGAGTGAGTGGGCCTCGTAAATTCCCGTGTAGATGTGGCAGGCCATCGTAAAGGTTAACAAAATCAAGGCAGGGAATTTATGGGCACATGAATTCGACTGACGCCAGCGGAGTTGAAGGGTTGCCTTGCCGTGGGGGGTGGGCTGATGACCTTACTGCAGAAACTGCACCGCGTCGGAACTGTGTTTGTTTATCAGGAGGTCGCCGCTGCCGCGACCTTTGCTTTTGTTAGTTTCTCCCAGTCTAGGAATGTAGGTGTCAGATTGCCTTTCCTCTGACACTCCTGCTTAATCAGGCAGCGGGACAATCCCAAAACTGCAAAACACGAGCTTCTGCGGAGCATCCACGGATCAGTCCCCTAAACTGTTTCCAGATAACGTACACAACAGGTTGGTCAATCAGCTTAGTGGAAGTTTTTAACACTGTCTGTAATATAATAGTAATAATGATAATAATAATTATCAAGCAACAGAAACAGAAACAAGAAACAGTTGGAGAAGAGCTACAAAGTGGCGTGGGGATATTTCATCAGCAGCACATTCAAAGCAGATTGTAGTTTCCACCCTGATAGTCGTAGTCTCTCTGGAAGATATTATGTTTTATGATCCTCTTGGGCTAAATGAAATATAGATTTGTCTTTTATGCTGTCTGAGTCCTTACAGTGTATTGCTTTATTTCAGCATGTGTTTCAAATTTGCTTTTTATAGCCAGAACTTAACTATTTTCCTTTCATGATTTGGTTTATGGCAAATATTTGCAGCCTTAATAAAGTCAGCAGTTTCACCCACAGCTGTGGTAGAGGGAATATGTTTCCATTATGATGATTATTATGATTATTATTATTATTATTATTATTATATAATTTATGTATATGGGTTTAGTTATTAAATTGAAGTTGAATTGTAATGTTGGGGTAGACCAAATCAGAACTTTGACCCACCATCGCGATTCGCGAAATCACAAAAGTGTAAATCAGTTCCCTTTTGCGGTTTAATTTATTGTTAGAAACTACTTTATATGTATACATCAGAATGGGATAGGGTACAACTTCATGGTTTTGCAATTCAGGGATGGATAAAAGTGTTGATTTGGTCTAACCCATACTGTGATGGCCAAGCTATGATGCGTTTGGAATTAGTTGTACGGTTTAAGTATGTACATTTTGTACAGTATGGTTGTGTTACTTTACTATTCTATTAAGTGTTATTTATACACTACAAGTAATTATGTTTTCTAATTCAAGAAAAAGGTTAATATTGTACATCTTGTTCATTAAAGGCAAAACAAAGAGGTGGGAGACAGCAGCACAAAGTAAGGCTACATTGTAATTCATTTTCCCCTGTCCGAGTTGGACCATGCTGGCTCTGTGTCTAGATGTCGAGATGCTGTTCAAATATCCAGGTGTTTGGGTGGGAGCACCTCAGGTGACACATATTCCAGGTATTTTGCCAGTATTGTCCTCTTGCACCGACTTTTCTCCTGGGATCTCCCTGGAGTCTCTAACAGACTCTCTACCTACCCCCCACCATTTCTGCCTTGCTTATGAAATTCCACTCTGACAACCCCCCCTGTTACCAAGTGTTTCTCAACCACCTCATCCATCAACATACTTATCAACACCACCAGTCAGTCACTCCAAATGACTCCTCATCCAACAAATCAGAGGTCATAAAACAGACATCAGGGGAAACCCAACCTACAAGTAGTAATGTGTGCCAAAGCACTTCTTTTGTGTGTAATACAAACAGTACAACTAGACTCGCTATGTCTGACTGTGCCCTGTAAACAGCCACAGTGTTGCAATGCTTTGTGGGGGGTGATACCTCTCCCTGACAAACCACAGGTTGTATATATAGATAGCAAATCTATATCTATTTATATAGGTTTTTTATTAGGTTGATAAAATCTTAAAGACAATAAAAAACACCATTTCATTTTGTTGCACTAAATATCCATTATGAATAAAACACATACATTCCTCAAAATGGCATCTTTCTTACTTTTTCCAACAGCTTTTGCAGTGTAGAATTAAAAAGTCATATTTAATTCTGAATACTAATTCATTCAAGACGCTTATTAAAGGAGCGTTTCAGCTTTCCCTAAGCATGACTGAAACAGTCCACAACTCCATAGATTCAATCTGCTCTACTTACAACACATTACAAGTACATTTTTGTAGGATGACATTGTGCTCTGTATAATAACATCTATAAAAAGTAAGCAAGACACCATGTCATCAAGCGCTCACATTTTCCTAAATCGAGGGTCAGCTGTGAGTTTGGGTTAAGTGATTTATAAACCCTTTTCTTCCCTCCAGACCTGTTACTGTACTTCAAGATACACACAGGAGTCTTGTTTATAATATCAAATCAAGGAGGAAATTGACAAATGTTGTATTCATCTGTGTAACGTAAACAGGCAGGTCACAGCTGAGAAAATGCAGAGCACTAGAAGCTTTTCCCTGCCAGATCAGCGGGGGGGATGCATGAACCCATTTTACATATGGAAGTAGAGAAGGGAGAGGGATACTGTATAAAAATGATTTGGTGTGGAAGTAGAAGGGAAAGATATTTACTATACAGAACCGCCGGAAAAAAATGCATTTTGAAAACCTAATGCATTATACATCTGGACTGACCTCTTTGACGGAAAACGTGAGATGAGTTTCAATGTGTCTGAAACTGAATGTTGTCTTTATCAGTGACATAAATACATATATAAACAGTATATACATCTCATTTCCCCCCCCCCCCCCCCATTTTTGATCTAATTTTGAACTGAACTTGTGTACTGCTTAAGGAGGGAGAAACAAAACACACTTAATCTGCAGCCATCCATAATTTTTAAGAATGTGAGGGCGGGGCGTGGCAATCTGTGCACCTTCCCCAGTATTTCTTGGCCTATCAGCAATAAATCGTGCTGTATTGGAGACCAGCCCATCCAGCCAATAGGATACACCCTCCACTCTGATGAATTTGATCACATGCACCAATCAGGAGCCTCACACAGTTTGTATTGTTATTTTGACTTAAAGACCACTGACATGTTTCTTGGAAATCTACGTATCTTACGCTGAAGTGGCCATTTTGAGGAGTCTTGTTTTTAATGAAAAAGTGATAAAATTAGTTTATTCTCTGTGTCATTTTCATGTTAAAAACAATCAGTAAATTAAAACATTTTCAATGGTTGATCCCTGTGTCAAAGATTAGCTTTACATTTGTAAATGCTCTAATACTGTCACTCCAGGGGGTCTTTCTAGAAACCCTGTGACAATGAGATATTGAGCCACATCCCAGTGAAGAAACTTGATGACATGTTTTGCTTTGTTGTGTATTTTAGTCAGTAACATGTGCTGTACAATGGGAACATCTGGAAAATGACATTAACAACATTGATGAGAACTCATAAATCAATAAACAATCAGCCTGCACTGGGTGCTTTCTTGCAGTCTGTTTGGAAAAGCTATCAAAAATATGTCAAATTGTGTTCTGAAATCAATCAATTCAAAAGTGTAATATTTACTTATTGATACAACTGTGTATTTTAGTATGTTGTGGTGCCATAATCTGTTCGCTAAGGTATACATGTTTGAATTATGTTTGGCCTACAGTAACCATAGCATAACATAGCCCCTTAGCATTGATATTTAAAATTAATTGGTTCCGTTTGGTTACGGATTTATTTATTTAAATGGTATTTAATTTTGGGTGCTAATTTTGTTCAAACAGAGTCTTATGAAATAGCTTTTCCAACTAAAGTATTGCTTTCAGTTTTCTCATTCTAGCAAGACATCAACTTTCAGTGTATCTACTTGTTTAACTCCGGTGCTACAATAGTTTCTTCATATCTTCTTTTTATTACTTGCTCGTAATATACTAGTTGCTTTTTGTATTGTGATCCCTAGTCTCATTGTTATTCCTCTGTTTACTAGATGTGTGTAGATGTGTCAATACTGGTGCATGTATCAGGAGGTTTGGAGAACACAACACATTCAATTAAACCCCCTTAAATTTGTACAACAATATTTTAAATTCATATTTGATTTGCTGAGCATTTTAGTGTCCACTTTTTGCCTTTTGTAGCAGTGCTTTAATTTACAAAAAAACAACGGCACATTCCAAGAGTAGGTTGTATTAGACTATATGAAGAACCATTGTCTCCAAAAAGTATTGTCTTTGGCGTACCCTTGGCATAGAAGTCATGGGCTCCAAAGAAGCTGTGTCTATCAATTCTAAAACTGTACAGTATGTCAGCATCTCTTGTATGATCAAATACAACTCATTGGTAATGGAAAAAATAGAAATGCCACAGTCTACACTGAAAACAAAAGTGTGGCCGACTTCCAGTGGCAGCTGTAGGAACAATCAAACTAATGACAGGCTTTCCTTTTGAGATCCAAAATTAGCCCATCGTCACTAGCGGTCGTGGAGCCTCCAGTACCGTGGTTCTGGACATCAATGATATTAACTTCTCCGCCGAGCTTATCGCGTTGGTCTTTTATTTTGTTAAAGGATTAAAGCCTTTCATGTCTTCCCTATATATAACCATACTGAGTTACAGCTTACCATTGTAGTAAAGGGGCATCTCATTTATGGGTATACGCCAGACATCAACTACTTTACTGGACCTTAAGGTTAGAGGCTTTCCAATGATTTTGAATTTTATTGTGGCTGTTAGCGGTCGGCAATCAGTGTCTAAAACTGGAAAGCAAACACAGAGCAAGAGCCCAGCCTTACCGCTCTGCGGCATCGTATTTGGTCACTTTATACATTTGTGGTTTTTGAGATAAGGAAACCTAATGCTGCGAAAATAACCGTGGTTTGGGTACACAGATCAAGCCCGGGCTAATGTGGAGGAGAGTCTTTAACAAGCTGCCACCACTTTTGCAGACCAACCGCATAGCAAAACATAAACATAAATACAGTTTCACAGAACGAAGAGGAGAAGCATGGAAATTAATTTTAATCTCTTGTGATTAGTGTGTTCTTAACTAGTTTTAAGGCCACTGGTTTGAAGTGTCACTTTCTTTTTTTTTTTACGGACAGTGACTCGGACGTGATTGAATGTTTAGAGCACTCTGTGCCTCTGACAAGTTTCCTACTATGGCCAGTGTCACCTTTCATATAGGCATGCATTTCTAACCTGCTGCTGACACCCACATTCCAGCGCCCATAAATCTCCCTGCTGTCCACACTGGCAGGAGACGTACTCGCCACTTAAGTGAACCAAAAAAGACTGTGAGGGCCGTGTGCTGCATCTCGCCACTGGAAATAGGATCCTTCTTTAAAAGGGCAAAGGCGACACTTGGCAAACATGTTCCAGTTTGTTTTTCCATAGCCCAATGTCTCTTCCCAGGACGGATTCCTGTGCAGGGCTAGCACATCGCTTTGCCCTTACACACAGGGTTCCCAAATACCTTTTTCCGACCCACCCCCCAACCGGCTTGGTCTTTAAATTGTAACTTAATCTCAAACTATGGCCTAGACCACCCGCTAATAGAAAACTACAGAACTGTACTCAGTTGTGGCTTCATTTTCATTAAGATGACACTTTTTTCTAATCATAAATGTAACCACTATGATGAACAGGTTTGTAGTTTGCTATTAGTGGGTGGGTCAAAGTTTTGATTTAATCCGGCCCCAAATCAGAAATTTGCCTTATCCGTATGTAACAAATTACAGATGCGTACCCTGTCGCGTAGTTTTTTTATTTAAAATGTTTTAAGTATTAATAAGTGGCTTCTGACATTTTCATTTTACCATGTCTGGGTCCAAGTTTGTAATTTGTGAGCCTCTTTCAAGATACATTGGCAGTGTTTACAAACATTTTTTTTAGCACTTTGCAAGGAGAACATTTCAACTGTTAAAAAAAGGTATAGAATTTGCTAAATCAATGTGTACTTGCAAATCAAACTATTCTTTCATCTCATTACAGTGTATGCTGTTATATTTGTAAATGATAATGTGGTTTAATCCCATACAGAATCATTGCTGCTTATCTGGAGCAGAAAGTGGGTGACAGAAAAGACTGTCCAAAATCATCTTCTCTTCCGGACCGTTGAGTGTGCTCAGAAGATATACGTGATAACAGTCACCCCTGAACTTCGCAGGAACTCATCCACGATATGTTATCCACGAATAGGTTCAGCTGCCACACCTTATTATGATTGCAATGTAATGTACAGGAACTGTCAAAATGTCCATTATCAAAACACACTGAATATATGTATGCATTTATCGTTAAATGGAATGGCTTATACGAGTCATGAAAATGGCATTTCGATGATTATACAATGTGTGAGCATCCTATTTTCATGATCAATTTTCAGCTCCATATATCATTAATTAAGTGCAACTCCCCAACTTGATTTACTTTATAGTTTCTCCAAATGTTTTTTCGGAAATTCTCTGCAAATAATTAGTTTCTGTTTTGAAGCCCTTTTTTTATCATCGATATAATCTGTAACACATATTGTCAATATGCAGTGGTACTCACATATATTTCGAAAAGATGCCTTTCAAGTTCATTCACAGCGGTGCCTTTTACACTGTAGAAATACTAACTTTATTCTGGTGACACTCAAGTTTGCATTAACTTCATGTCCAAGGGATAAACCTTATACCCAGAAAGACGCAGGAGGTTTCTATAGTCTACCAAGCTCAGAGAGAGAGACCTCCACTGCAAGGATCTCATACATTAAGAGCCCCCTTAAAATTTTATTTCTTGCGATCTGGCCTTTTTGAAGAGTAATTTAGGTTCTGTATGTAAAAACAAAAAGCTAACGTGTTTAAGGTTTAAGTAAGTGACATTTGAACTAAAGTGGTGGTGACTATTTCAGAAGTGACCTGTTGTAAACACAATAAACAATTCCATAATAAACCCACACAAAAGAGCAAATAAGGGTCAGGAAGACAAAACATTCCTCAGATTCATATACATAGTTCAGTGAGACTACTTCTCTGTAGAGCAATACAGCTTTTTAGAAGTAAATCCAATAATAATAATAATAATAATAATAATAATAACAACAATAATAACAGTAATAATAATACTTTAACCAATAATTGATTGGAGCATTATTATAAATATATTTTAGAAGTACTTGGACTTAACAGCTTGCAGGGCATAAACACTCTAAGCATTTATGAGACATCCTAGGATAGATTGCTGCAGCTTATTTGGCAGACTAAGAAAGCCATTAAATTGTTAATGTTGGGGGAAGTGCTTTATAAATATAGCCTGTGCTGTTTAAATATCCTCTGTATTTATCAGAATGTATGGATTTTGTTTCTACAACTTTGTGTATAAAAATGAAAACAAAAAACATAAAATAAAAGAGGAATATACTTAATTTAAACATATAAATACAATTTTAGCTCTGGTCTAAATTGGTTTCAGGTCTTTTTACATGTAAGAATATAATAAACTAGAATGCTAAAGTTCCTGGAGAAACGTTGTCTGCATGTGATAGTATGGTTCAGTACTATATGAGTTGTATATGTTTACAATAGTATGTGTTGTACTGCTATATTAAGTACTATAGTAAATAGCAAGGTATTACAGTATAATATAGTATAAAACAGTATACTATAATATTTGTTGTACTGTAGTAGGTATACAGTACTGTACCACAGTATTTGTTATACTACTATAGTAAATACTCTAGCACCTGTTTATCACATGTTGTACAGTGTAATATAGTATAATATTGTATTATGGCATAAAACAGTGTATACTGTATACAGTGTGTAGTATAGTATTTGTTTTGCTACTGTAGGAAGTATTATTATTATTATTATTATTATTATTATTATTATTATTATTATTATTATTTCTTGGCAGACGCCCTTATCCAGGGCGACTTACAACATAAGTGCAAAAATACAGTAAGTACAAACTTGGGTCATGTATAGTACATTGTGCAATTTATTATAGTATACAATAAGCTATAGTATTTCTAATAGTACTTTAGTAAATACTATACTATGGCCCAAGGTACTACAGTGTACTGTACTATAGAGCACTACCATAGTAGTAATTATAGTGTACCACAGTATTTGCTGTACTATAGTACATTGCAAAGGTACTACAGTATTCTATAAAAGTGTAGTATAAAATATGGTATAAAACAGTGTTTGTAGTATTTGTTATACTATACTATAGTACATGACAAGGTACTACAATATACTATCAGTCAACACAATATGTTTAGGTTACATTTATTATTATTGACAATGAAAAAATGATATTGTGAAATGTTATGGGACGCTATATAAAGTTGTGTGATTTATTATTATTATTATTATTATTATTATTATTATTATTATTATTAAGTTGGTCTATGTATAACAAGAACATATTTAAAAGTATGTAATACTATGCAGGTTAATATGATTGTAACCACACAGCAGAAGTATAATAATTTGGAATAGGAGCATCATGAATAGTATGTAAATGTATGCAGCTTAGTGAACTGTGAGCTCTGGGAACTGTGACCGCCGATTGGCTACTGACTGGGCCGTAATTTTCATAAACAACACTGTGTGGCTACTGACCTTGAGTGGGTCGGTCCGTGCGTGAGAATATGTTCCACCCATGAAGTCAATTGGAAGTTTTGGGATTTTAATCGATCAATAAATAACTCAATAAATATCGATCTAAGCAGTAAAAAAAAAACAAGCACACCACGCAGCATCATAATGAACCACTCACTGTGTGAAGTTTGGTGTTTGTACGTTACAAAGCTTTTGTTAGAGAACAATACTCAGCATGTTTTCACATGCAGACTAATAATAATAAACAAACTAGATGACCGGCCCACATTGCTGTAATGCTGCCAGGACTCTGAGTGGAGTCTTTGCGCCTTAATCCCACGACTGTCAACAGGAATCATGTCTCTCTCACTCTTGTAGAAACAAAGCCTTTGCTTAGTGCTATGTGGCTTCTGAAATGGGCTGCCACTTCTTGTGTCAGCTGCAGATACCTGGGCCTTTTTTATTTTACTTCTAATCGCTGTAAGATGGGCGACCGCTGGCCTGCTACATAGCGTGCTGTGGACAGGGCAGAGGTCAAAGTTCACAGGGGGAAGAATTTCACAAATAGTGTTTTCAAAAGGCTTGCACACAGCTCCCTGCAAAAGTAATACACTTTTCAAATGCTATCAGGTAAATGGCATTGTTTCCTAAGAGGGCTCCTCAGAGTAATCGGCGCTACAACCCCTGGTGTTGATCACAAGGAGCACTTTATCTCTGCCTGTCATGTTTGTGTTTTTGTCCAGTTTAGCTCCCCATCCTTTACTCCTGCCCTATCGGAGAACCTTATCTAAACTCTGAAGCTTTGAAGTAGCAAACATATTTTCTGCTCAGTTTTCCCACAGTCCAAGAGGCGAAAGCCAAAATAGGCCGGAGTCACAGTAACCAGACCCCCTTGTAGCGGGCGGCGTGGCCGGCCCCGTCTCGCCGTGCCCTCTGCAGAGCCCCCGACGCTGACAAGTGATTTAACTTTGCTGAGACATCTCCCTGGGAGAGATGAATAACACTTTTCAATTAGCACCTCTTCATCATGTTGTTGAAACAAACTGGCAGGGAGCAGAAGTAACTCACCAGGCTCCAAAGCAAACTTGCTGAGTACTGGGGCATACCTGCTGAGTACCACATTGATTTAAACGAAACCTTATCTGAAACCCCGGAGAAGAAGCATGTTTTATCAGGCAATGAGTATAAAGTAATACAGAAAAAGTTTAATGTTATGTTATAAATGCAAAATATCTCTATGCACCTCGTATCAAATGTAAATTGGTATCTAATATTTAAATGAATGGTGGGACAAATATAATATTTACAATTTAACACTGAAATTATTTTCACAAAAATAGAATTTGCTCGAAAGGGACAACTGCATATTACATGTGAAATATTTTGCTGGAAGAGATCAAATAGATATTTTTGTTTTGTTCTTAAGGGAGAAGTTGGAATAATTTAATGTCTCAATTTAAATATCAATATCTGTAATCAATATGACTCAACATTGAAAGCAATCAACAAAGAATTGCAGCATAGGAATCAGAAATGTTCCTGTCTGTGTTTATAATGTATTACAATTGTATTACATTTTGTTTTCACTATTGTCATATAAAAACAAAAACAATAAAACATAATATAAATGAGACCCAATTAGTTTCGTTTTTTCAGGCCTCTAATTATGATATCCTGCAAAGATCTTTCTTCACTCTCAACACCCCGACATTATCTCTTTCCACGGTGATTAACAGTCATCTCAAAATAAATGCTCTTATCATAAGAAGTGACCAGAGACAATCCCTGCTGTGTTTTTTGCGTTTCAAAATCCCTCCCTAAGGATAACCTCTCATCCCCCACACGAGATCCTAACCTGAACATCTTGCTGGTAAACCTGAAATGAGTTGAGCAATGTTTTATTACTTTTCTCACGCACAGTGCCTTGTAGAGTTTCCAAAGTGTTCTTTAGTATGCTGAGCTCACACCGTGCTTTTTCTTTCCAGAGGATTTTGTGATGCTATAATAGCATCAGGAAGGACATGTTGTGAATTCAAATAAAGGGAGGACTTGCAGGATGGAGGTGGGTTTTGGCACGCTGTATTCTCTAAATTAGTCAGACTGCTGCATTTATTTTGCTCTTGGATTAATATGCATTGACAGTAAGTACTTTTTTTTCATCTGTTATGTAACTACTTTTCCTGCTCTTTCTTTAAGTGAAAACATTAGAAAACTCAGAAAGTACAGTTAGTATAAAAAGAGGGGGATGTACACATATATAGGTATGATAAGTGTATTTATATATTATTATTATTGTTGTTGTTTTATCAATTATATAAATGCAATTATAATGATGCTTGTGTCCCAGCTTGGACTAGAAACCTAATATTGAGGTGCTACCTTATCCTGGTCAGTGTGAGTGCTTGGGCAGAAAAATTACACTGGCACACATCCTTTAAAAGGGATTAGGCCCTGTCAGTCCATCCTCTCCTTTGCTAATTCCAAGATGTCTACTATTTGCAGTTGTGCCTATCTGTCAGTAGCAGTGATGCTGAAATCTCTAGTTCTTAGGGGCTGTGTATGATACAGATTTTAAGAGATCCAGGCCTGATTAGCACAGTTAGCCTGTTAAGGCTCTTGGTGTTTACAGTGGATTATTTGAAGGGAAGCAGGGGTTAAGTCTGTAGGTCTTCGCCTGTTTCCCCAGGAGGGTACCCTGGCAGGCTGTCTGGCGCACACAGGAGGGCTGACAGGTACCAGGATTTGCCTGAGCAGTTTGCATGAGAGCCAACAAGAAAAACTGAACGCAGCGGATTAGTTTTGGATTATGTTGTCAGAGCGATGCTTGATGGACAAACTGCAGAAGAATAAATTGCAATCTGCTTGAGGAGAAAGCTGCTGTGCAAAGCTTTCATTTTTTCCCAAAAAACGCAGGAGAAATGATTAATAATTTATAAACACTTGTCCATTACATTCACACGCTGGTCCATCTATCTATCTCTCTCTCTCTTTCATATATATATATATATATATATATATATATATATATATATATGTGTGTGTGTGTGTGTGTGTGTATGTCAACTGTTTTTCCCCCTAAACCCCAGATTGGACATTATTTTAAGTTTTTTGTACTGTTGTGCCAAAGAGCTAACAAATAATTAAAGGATTAAAATAACCGTGCTTCACTTGTGAAAGACCACTTTGAAATATTCACTTTTGCTGGTTCTGCTTGTTTTTGATGAAATGCGCATAAAATATATTTAGCATCGGCTCGTATTGATAGCTGGCGGAATGCCTCGTTTGTCATTTTGCAGCTCTGATGGATATTGATACACGTTAACATCTTAAAAGTACCTTTTAGTACAGTACTAAACATGGCTTAAAAGGCTTATGAACAGCGAGCCTCTGCAGTTAAGCTGCATAAATGTATCCATATGTTTAAGATGTGGTCCATTAATTGTGCTGTGCTTTACTGACGTTGTGCTGTCTTTTTCAGCAGTAAATCTGCCTTGTTGCACCGATTATGTGCTGATCTGACTTCTGTGTCGGGATTCTAATGAGATGTATCTAATATGTTGGTCCTAATGGATTGGTCTCATGCTTATGGTGATTAAATGCCTATTTGTGTCTTGTAGAACTATTGTGAGTCAAAATAAATCCAGATAAAATGTCATTTTGAAGATGTATATAATAGTCTGACATTGTCCATTATTATTTTGGGTGTTTAGGTTTGTTAAATTTAGAATATTTTTAAGTAATTTGCCCCTTATTAAGACCTACCTCTATACAATGGAATTAAACACAAATTTGCAGTACATCCAGTTTTAAAATGTGATTGACCGTCTTCCGCAATAATAGTAAACATCTCCAAACATCCTGCCAGGAGGGGTTCACTGCAGCGCTTTCCCACTGGAAAAAAAGCAGACAAAACACCTCAAAAAAGTGAACTATGCAACTAGAAAAATATGAAATCAAACGAAAAAGAAGGTGATATAAACTCCTCCTCTGAGATGCTCAGATATCAGCGTTGTCTGACAAGTCATTGTCTTGTGTGTGAGCGGCTGTAGATTTAGGTGAAGACACTAATTACTTACCTGTACGCTCAAAGGTCTGTCAGTCAATGTCTACCCTGGCAGACTAAAGCTGGCCTTTCATGTCCCATGAGCCAAGGAGTCAACTCCTCGTCGACAATAATCATGCCGACAAACACATCTCTCAGGATTTGTAGATCATTTCTTGTGCTGGGAAGTCTTTTGCTGAAGTCAAAGAGGGTAAAGAAATAAGTGAGATTTATTGCCAGTAATACATATAGAACTGAGCAGAAAGAAGGAAACAGTAGCATTAGGATATAGTGCGGGGTAGTACATTTCTTCAACATGTTTTTTAGTCTAGCCTTGGTGAAACAGTCACCTCTTGCCACAAGATGTTGTTTTAACTACATTAGATTAAGATTGAGACGAGACAGAAAATGTAATGTTAAGTCATAATAAAGCAGATCCATTAATGCAACACACACCTGCTGTGATGCTGCAATATCTAGAAATGGTGTTTCTTTGTTTCCACTTCCACATAATTTAATTTGAATACTCCTGTTTATTTATATTTGTTAATTTGTATATATATCTACAGATTTCATTCAACCGTGAAATCTGAAATTAAAATATTCGAGTTCATAACCCTGATTAAAGTCAAGACTCGTATTCATGAGTATCTTTGGGGGAAAGAAAACACTATTTCCTGTTTTTCAAATATTAAAATGTATTATCCAGTGTGATTTTTTTTTTCAGAATATATAAGGGAACAGGTGCACAATCATTTAATTTCATTAGGGTTGCAACATGCGGAGATAGAACACAAATTGTGCATTAAGAGCATTTGCCTAAATTATGAAAAATAAATATATAAAATTGCCTGTGTGCTTGCTAAACACATAAATATGAATTAACATAGAAGTTTTGGCTTTTAGACAACATCGTGCTTGGAAGAATAATATTAATGTAGCATATGGAGAAGAACCAATAATTTAAATGCACTTTGACACATTTGCCACTTTATTTAAAAAAGTAATTTATGTTTTAAGATGTTGGGGGGGTGGGTTTGGGCCTGCTGCGGTATGTATAGACATAATTGTCCTGAACAGATTGTTTCTTGGTACCAATCAGTTAAATACGAACAGTTTAAAGTCTGAAAGGTCTCTTCTGTCATCATGAT
This sequence comes from Amia ocellicauda, assembly GCF_036373705.1. Classification (NCBI taxonomy): domain Eukaryota; kingdom Metazoa; phylum Chordata; class Actinopteri; order Amiiformes; family Amiidae; genus Amia; species Amia ocellicauda. The sequence continues at coordinate 31,899,756 of NC_089862.1, read as the reverse complement.
TGTCATGATGTGTTGCATGTTGAAACTTCAGCGTAGTAGCCTATGTCGTATCTAAGCTTTTAATCCCAGGATAGCATCTTTATCAAGACAATCTGGCATGGAGATTAATAGGGCAAATTAGCATTACAAAAACTGACATAGTGTGTCACTACCTTCAATAAATCATGTAGGGATCTCTTAAAAACAATGCTATCTGCTTCTAAGACATTGAGCAAGGGAAATATGCTGCTGCCAATGCATCTGAATTCAGACAGTCCTGGGAGACTAAGAAAAATGTATGCAACTTGATTTTACTTCAAACATAACTTTGACGAGATTCAACATTTGGAGAAAGACAGTGTTTTCCAGCAGCTGTGCTATATGATTATGGGTATCCCTTTATAGATCATTGTATTAAACCTCAGCTGTGAAACTACTGAAAACCTTTGAAAAGGATGACAAATAAGAGTCTGCATTCCTTTCTTCTGATCTACATTTTTGAAATGTCTTTCTAATGAGGAGTAGATATCTCGAATTCCAGATTATTTGTTTTTTTGTCCACAAAAATGCTTCACAATCTCCCTAGATTTCAAGTCTTCAGGTGAAAATGTAATTGCTACAGATATATATTTTAAGTGTAGCACAGAACACTGAAATATATGTATTTTACTTTTCTTGGAAATGTTTATTGGAAATTGCTCTCAAATTGCTGAATGGTGTGTGGCCTTCCAAACAGCAGAACTGGTAACGGCCTCAGCTCAGATCAGAGGTTATGCCAGAGTCCAGAGATTGCCGGTTTGAATCTGGATTATATCATGAGCCAGTCACCCCAAGAGATGGTGTGCCATTGGTCATGTGATGGCAGGACTGGCTGTGTTCAGATTTACAAAGGGTCTCTTTGGTTTGCTGTTTGGCTGTTTAAGTCTGTGGGCTTCCCCTGTTGAAATACATGGATGGCCTGATGGTGCATAGTCAGAAATAGTATGAGAAAAGGTGAGCTAGCATTCATTAAAACTCTCATTAACAGATACATTACAATATTTATATACGGTATATATATATATATATATATATATATATATATATATATATATATACATACACACACCTGTGAAGAAAATGCCAAAATATATTTGTTAATTATGAACCAATTAAATTTTGTAGCTTTTGAAAATCATGTTATAAATCAAACCCCAACCCTTTAAAGAACATGGTGTGTGCTGTCTTTTTATTCATAATTAATATGAACATAGATTTGTTTTAATTAGCCCCGGTTGATTTCACATTAATGAACATTTTATATAGATATTATATTCTTATTCACCTACTTGAGTTTGATTTCCACATATGACCTCTGTACTTGGTTTCTAAGCTAAACCCGAAACAGTGATATATGGATAGATTTAGTCAATTCCTTTCCAAAGTCTGAATGTCTTAAAGAATTCTCCCCAAGGTGCTGTTTGAAACGATTCAGTTCTGTCTATATATGACATACTTCTCTGTCCTAGGATTATACTATTGAATCTTCTTTGAAGTATTTCCAGCTATAACTATATATATATATATATATATATATATATATATATACACTCACCTAAAGGATTATTAGGAACACCATACTAATACTGTGTTTGACCCCCTTTTGCCTTCAGAACTGCCTTAATTCTACGTGGCATTAATTCAACAAGGTGCTGAAAGCATTCTTTAGAAATGTTGGCCCATATTGATAGGATAGCATCTTGCAGTTGATGGAGATTTGTGGGATGCACATCCAGGGCACGAAGCTCCCGTTCCACCACATCCCAAAGATGCTCTATTGGGTTGAGATCTGGTGACTGTGGGGGCCAGTTTAGTACAGTGAACTCATTGTCATGTTCAAGAAACCAATTTGAAATGATTCGACCTTTGTGACATGGTGCATTATCCTGCTGGAAGTAGCCATCAGAGGATGGGTACATGGTGGTCATAAAGGGATGGACATGGTCAGAAACAATGCTCAGGTAGGCTGTGGCATTTAAACGATGCCCAATTGGCACTAAGGGGCCTAAAGTGTGCCAAGAAAACATCCCCCACACCATTACACCACCACCACCATCCTGCACAGTGGTAACAAGGCATGATGGATCCATGTTCTCATTCTGTTTACGCCAAATTCTGACTCTACTATCTGAATGTCTCAACAGAAATCGAGACTCATCAGACCAGGCAACATTTTTCCAGTCTTCAACTGTCCAATTTTGGTGAGCTTGTGCAAATTGTAGCCTCTTTTTCCTATTTGTAATGGAGATGAGTGGTACCCGGTGGGGTCTTCTGCTGTTGTAGCCCATCCATCTCAAGGTTGTACGTGTTGTGGCTTCACAAATGCTTTGCTGCATACCTCGGTTGTAACGAGTGGTTATTTCAGTCAAAGTTGCTCTTCTATCAGCTTGAATCAGTCGGCCCATTCTCCTCTGACCTCTAGCATTAACAAGGCATTTTCGCCCACAGGACTGCCGCATACTGGATGTTTTTCCCTTTTCACACCATTCTTTGTAAACCCTAGAAATGGTTGTGCGTGAAAATCCCAGTAACTGAACAGATTGTGAAATACTCAGACCGGCCCGTCTGGCACCAACAACCATGCCACGCTCAGAATTGCTTAAATCACCTTTCTTTCCCATTCAGACATTCAGTTTGGAGTTCAGGAGATTGTCTTGACCAGGACCACACCCCTAAATGCATTGAAGTAACTGCCATGTGATTGGTTGGTTAGATAATTGCATTAATGAGAAATTGAACAGGTGTTCCTAATAATCCTTTAGGTGAGTGTATATATTATAGTTAGATTATCAGAACAGTTTTAATATTACCTCTTTCGATTTGATTGTAAGACATTTTCTTGAAGCAAACCTTGTGTTGGCTTTTGTTTCATCTGCCCAGTTCTGGATAATACACAAACTGTTTCACAATTCCCCTATTGCTTTCATTAAATAAATAAAGATATAAATAAAGACCACATTATCATTGACACATTTGACATTACACAAGAGTTCAAGAGACTAATCAAAATTTGAATCCTTACACACATTACTTCAGCTCAGCTGTCTCACAAAACGTTTGCGTTTCGATGACCTCTAGTCTGTGTGAAGCCACACTCAGGGTTCATTGGTCAGACAGGATTGGGTTATGGATGGCAAGATATCCATTTCCACAGGGGTAGGTGGGGGAGTCTGGGTGGTGGGCTAAGGGATCAGGCTCTGTGGGATCTCATCGATATGTGGAGGTTGGCTGCAGCAGAGAGAGAGGGAATTGATTTACAAGAAATGCGAAGATGAAGTCCAAACTAGCAGACATTGTAGTTGCTTATTCGCTCTCTCTGGATGATTAAATACTAGAATTCGGATACAGATGTTGCTGGGTTTATGCTTTCTGACTCTTCCTCATGTGAAGTAAGAAATAAGCCTTGCTTCAGTTCAGAATTACCCTAATCGTGTTGTTCTAACAGTGAAATCATTGCAACTAAATTGAAATCGAACATAAAATGAATTTACCTTTTACAAATTCAATGTAGTTTTTTGTATCAAAGCTTAAAAAAAGCTCTGGAATAAAATTATATATAAAGGACAAAGGAATATGATCTGTATTTTCTGCGCAGCTATTGACTTGCATTAGTGCCATTCATTAGTGAGCTTTGACAGCTTCGAGAGATATAACTGATGTGTTATGAGTTATGAGCAGATATTAACAGTGATGAAACAAATAAATAGGTGTAGAAAAGTTAGGCCTGCGTGCCATACATCTACTGACAGGGTAATTAAAGAGGACAAATTATCTTCTCTAAGTATTCAAGATAAGATGGGCCAAGTCTGACTTCGCAAGATTGAGTCCGGAGCCACACAGCAAATTCCTACCTTGTGCCTGAGGTTTGGACTCCTGTTTCTTTAAATACATCTGTGTCATGTCCCAGTAACTGACCTGTTTGTGCGAGTCCATGTGGAGGAGAAATTAATGATGATGTGTAAATAACCGTCCTTTCAAAATGCTGTGCTTGTATAGTGGGATTCAACACCTTAGAGGAAACAAAGAATGATGTCATATCCTTAACAATTTTCATTAATTCATTCCACAGATATATATAATTATTTGTAAAGGGTGTGCTAACTCTGACAAAGCCCTTTTCGTTGTAACAGATGTTTTCTTTTTATTGTTTTATGATTTGGCATTTCATATTTCCTCAGTTTCCAGCTGTGGCTACATTACACATCTGTCTGGACCAAAAGTGGAAGACACAATCATTGCATTCAATTCATTTTTATGTTTCAGATACTCCACCGGGTTCAAGTGAGGACAGAAAAGCTGAAATTGAGAGATGAGTTTGGTAGCGTTCTAAAGTGCGTTGATTATTTCACTACCACTGAGTAAAAACTGCTTTACAGAGGGGGTTAATTAATTTAAAACTCAGCAGAGACCCATTATGTTCTTCTTAACTACAAAAACAACAAACTATTTGCGTTAAAATGTGGGTAATGACAACAAACAGTTTTGATTTACTTAAGAGCCTATTCTTGTGTTATGATCACATTGTGTATTTTCTTTTTCGGTGGTGTATATGTGTTCTTTGGTAGGGTTTGATATTAGAAAGTTTTAGAAATTAGTATTTAGATGAATAACATTGTCCTGTGGTAATAAAAACATTTTGGATGTGTTTCAACTTCATTCTGTTGATATTATAATGTTCAAAATTGTTCTTTAGTCTTGGAGCATAAAAAGCAAGTGGCATTGGATTTAGCTAAATTGACTTGCTTATAGAAAGAGATAGAATTGTCTGTATATGGACATATGGGTGGGACTTAGTTGAGGGAGGGTCCTCCAGCTATCCAAGTAGAGACTGTGGCTTTGGTTGAGAGTACTGAAAGGAATTGAAGGACAGTACAATTGCACTGTTTGACAGGAATTGGGAACTGCGAAGACAGCAGTTGATAGCAGAAGTAATATTTGGGCTAGTACAGAAGTTTAAATATTGCTACAGCTAATGCATATAGGGATGTTTCTAACAGTAACATTTTTGCCAGTTCATCTAATTGGATATTTAGTTTAGACAACAAATGCAGTAGGTTTAACTATCAGCATCTCCCTAAGTACCAGCCATCTTAAGCATGCCTGAGGTATCATATTCTAAAAGAACCGTTGGGTTGGGTTATGAATGCAACCTTGGTCTGAAATGAGGAAACAGTTCCCCAAGGGATTATGGGACATCCCCTTTCACACAGAAGCACTGCAAAGCCTTTTAGCAATGCTGCCATTAGGTCCCTGCATGCAGTGCCCACTTGGCCCACACCCTGCCACAGCCCTAGTACACTACACGCAGGCCGAACATCCTCCATTTCCCAGCCGTGTAGGTCAAGTTGACAGAGTATCCTTGGAAAGTGGGGAACTGTTTCTTAATTTCATATAACCAAGGTTGCATCCACAACCCAGCATTTTCTTTTCATTTAGAAACAGCGTACCCACACCATCGTGAGGAAGGACTGATCACCAGAGACACCCGCACAAGAACACAATGGACCAAGGAACCCCAGCAAGCGTCAGACATAAAGAGCAGCGAGAACCTCAATCCTGCTCTGGCGGCAGAGCAGAAGTCAGCATAAGTCAGTGTAAGGAAAGCACTCTGACCTGTAGAAATGCAGCAATGGGTGTGGTGTAGACCAGATCATGGAGCGCCTTTGAAAAGCACCCAAGAAGCATCAACACCATGCTCAGGCACCTGGAGGACAGCTATAAGTGATGGCTATAAGATGTTGAGAGGGTAGGAATGCAAACAATCCAGCACACACAGAGATGGCTTCTATGGCGCTGTGAAAATACAAGAGAGGGCATTTCGATCACGTGCAGCGCGGGTGTAGCGGGGAGCGGGCCAAGTGGGTCACGGCTCGCAGGGGCCTATCAACAGCTTTGCTATAAGGCTTCCGTGTGAAAGATGATGTCCCATAATCCCTTGGGGAACTGTTTCAGAATTGAAAGATAACCCCTTTTATGAGGGGGAAATTAAACTAAAACTAGAAGTATTTCGGTGTCGATTCGTTTTTAAACAAGATTACTACCAGTGAACTTATCGCTCTTCCTTGTAAGAGCATGTCACACTTGAGAGAAAAACTGCTGTAATTCCCTTTGCAAACAGATTATGTAAATCCTTACACAGAGCTTTTGACCCATAAGGATAATTCTGCTGCTGTTTTCACATTCATTTTTTTTTCCTATTTCTTCATATGACACTTGAGTAAACAGTCACTGTAAGAATGGGTCAACATGGGAGACACACATCTTGTTTAATAAGATGGTTTCAAACTGATATTTTATAGGGCAAATGTATCCCGGGGGCCGTGACCTCATAAATGTTTGTTAACTATCTAATTTAGACTCCACGGATTAATCTAAGTAATTTAATTGCTTTGCACACATTTGGTTAAAAGGCCATTGCACCATTAGTGCCCTGCAGGACCTACTGTCTGCATCTCTTCCTTTTTGTCCTCCTGTGACTCAAGGTCAGTTTACTCTGAAAACACTGGAGGACAGTAACTTATGTCTAGGGATGTGTTAATAATTGCCCACCAAAAAAGGCAAAGGTAAATTTCACCAAAATCTTTCCAAGCAGACACACTGGGGTACAAGAAAAACATTTAAAAAAGCAGAATTATCAAGCAAAAACAATCTAACTAATACTGTTGCTCATGCTGCAGTTACTCATTTGTTTTCTTTGTTTTTTCAGAAAAAGTGGTTTCTGCAGGAAATATGTTTTTATCTAATGGAGAAAAAAATCTCCTTATGAGCAGGATGTGTGCTTACATTCAGGCCATACCAAAGTCACATTTTACTGCAGTGTCTGCTTTGTTATATGAATAATAAAATAGAGTAAAATTATATAACCAAACTTGGCTCCGTTTTGCTACACATGACAGGACCCAGGACTTGCATCATGACAAGCAAAATCACGACAGAAGAGAAGAAAATATTGTACATGTATTCTTTCCACCAATATGTATAGCAATTCTTAGGTGACATTTTCAAATAAATGTTGTCCTGTATGCTCAGGTATTCTTCTAGAAATTGTGCTATAGTTAGCACTATAGTTCTTAAATGACTAATCTATTGATATTTTTAGACAACTGTACACCTTCATGCATTTCCAAAGTCTATGTTTATTATTACTTAATTAATAATTGTCAATAATCAATCTCTTTGTCTTTCAAAAAGTACGGCAGACCGTTTCCCTGTTGTTTCAGCTCTTGGCATTTAAACAGAAATGTTCAGCTTGAGCAGTGTACCTAATCTGTGCTGTATATGGAAGGTCAAGAACAAGACTCAACAGACCAGTTTTCATGTCACAAACAGAAAGCAGCGCTTTGTTTCTTTAAAAGTCGTTTATGTACCTGTCTCTGGTGAGCAGACAATGCATTTATTTTTGGGGGTGTTTAATAGTGTTAGTCACCCCGGCAGGATTTGTTTTGCTGAATTGCTTCACTCTAAGTCTTCTGGTACTGCAAGGTTCGACATTTATTCACTTTGTGACACAATATATTGCTTGACGGTTAAAAGAACTGTATATGAAATATATTCTGATACTAGCTGTTCTTTATTCCACTAATTATGTAGAACAACACTCATTCAAAAGGTTTGTTTTTATTTAGTGTCGGCTAATAAAATTCATAAGACAGAAGCGTCACTGTAATACAACTAGTAGTAGCAATATGGGTCGGAGGCTAAGGGATGAAGGGAGCTAACTGGAATCCCTTTTTAGTCCAACACTTTTCATCTCATGAGCGGATTATGTTTCCATTAGGTATTTGCCGACTGCTCCAAGCAGTTCTCTACACTCCGCCTTCGAGTCCATGCGTGACGTCAGGCAAGTCCGGTGACCTTCGTGTGACTGAGTCATGAACTCTGAAACAATAACAATCCCACTTTCACGGACTGTCTTTCACAGAATTTTTGTGGCCGGCGAAAGACCTCAAAGTAACCCAGGTCAGGCAGCTTATTAAGATTCTTCCACCCAGTTTCGGAGAGTCAAACATCTGTCATTTCCTTCCATGCCCCGTAAATTCTATTACTGTTGTTATCATAATTGTGATGATGGTGATTATTATTATTGCTTTAATTTGTTCCTCCCTCTGGGGCTTGCTGCTATAATGAGGACCATACCGGGAAATTCCTGCTTCACTGCTCAGAAAATGTCTCTGACTTTTACCAAGAAGGTGAGGAGCCCATGAGCTTGTCCTAAGGTTAATGCTGCCATCTAGAGAGAAAAGTTGTCCCAGCAATCATGGAAAACAATATTTTTTCCCAAGTACATCTGGGGATGATTGGACGCCCTTCCGTTGAACTTCAACATCAGCGTACGTAATCTCTTCAGGGACAGTGTCTGATTCTCACATGTGTACCTTTCACAGATACCTCTCTCGCACTTCTGTTTTGGAACAATGTGGCGTGTCCCGTGTACAACACATTTAGTTTTGTTTTTTGAATGGTGGCTCTAAATAAATCAATATGTTTTTTCCCCCTCTTCTAACTATAAGGTTTTGCAGCAACACATACTCAACATTAATCACATGTCAAGGCCACACAAAAAAAGGCAAATACCCTTACCAAGCCGTGTAGTCATATCATTAACCAATGAGATCTGCCTTTATGCTATACAATTTTTTAATTTGGCGTTTTTTAATACAATAGCTTCTGCAATCCTCCCAGCAGACCAAACAGGGAAATGTCCCTCAAAATCTATCTACAAAAGACTGGTAAGGCAAGTAGAGATTTAGTCCATCTTAATTCTGCTTCTGAAACAAAGATCACAGAAAGAAAAAATATATGTTTCGGTTGATTTTTGAAAATGTACATGTTAAATACATAGTGTGTGCTTTCACATAATCAATCTCTCTTTGACGCAATGTGCATATGGTTACAAGTCTTGGCGTCATCTGGTGTTAATCAGATATGATTTAAATAGGGATCTGTACTTTTGCTTCGGACAGTAGTTTGCTGATCCGATGAGTTCTTTGATGATAAATAGCGGCCATTCCATCAAAATCATTTCATTACCTAATGCAACCAATTCCTTAAACGATTCTCGATTTTATACTTCAAATCGTGGTTGTGCGATGACTTGAAAATGCTCCAAATGTTGTGGGGAATTAAATTCAGGGATATTTTTAGCTGCTTGCTCCGACCTTTACAAACATTAGTGAAATATACTGTGATGGTATAATGTGTGCAATGATTTGCTCAAACGCATACTTATTTGAAATCATATCAAGGATCTTTACATTCAGACAAAGAAACTACAGTAAAGCACAGATGAATACCCGTCAAGTACATACATCAAGATAGGATTGGACAATAATAATTATAATACAATAACACTATCATGGTTTTCATTCCACATATGCCATTCTGTTCCCAGGCATGTCCTTCTCTTTAACACTCTCCCGACCAGCTGAAAGGAGTAGAGTTAGTGTATCTTCAATTAACACCGTGCATGTGTGTGTATGAGTGTTTGCTTCTCTGTGTGTGTGTGTGTGTTTGTACTTTTTTCCCTACTACTACAACAGCGTTTCATTTTCCCTCTTAACCAGGGCTCCAACGTTTACCTCAGGATTTATGGAGATCTTGCTGGAGTGGCTCAGAGTTGTAAAGTGATAATCTAAAAGCTGATTTGGGATTAGTTTGTTGAGCCAGGTGACCTCAGGTCCAGCTTGCTATTGGTTGGACTAGCTGTGGCAGTGTGAGAGAACCCCCTCATTGTAAAGCTGAAGGGTTTTCTTTTTATCAGGGCTGTGAGGGTAGTGCTTTCCCAAAGAGCACTGATGAGAATTTCACTAATCAGTAGAGGATTAGCAGGGGCTCAAACTATACTACGTCTAATTCCTCCTTCATGAGTTGAGCTAAGGCACAGAGAAATGCATCACAACACAAGCAATATATATATGTGTGTAAAGAAAGGGACTTCACGGCCTTATAATTATAGCGGCTCGGGAGCTTGGAGATTAAACCTCAAAATTGCTATGCAAGTCAGATAATAAATATGTGACATTCCCCTTTGAAGGCCTTTATTGGATGCATATTTAACGATGCAACACTCTAGCTGTTAATACATTTTCATGCTCTTTTTTTTTTTGAGTTTGTACGCTGAGCCTCACTGAGGGTAATTGTGTACTGCTGCAAAAGACTGTTCGGCCGATAGTAAATAGTATGTCTTACTGAGAAAATATCAAACACTAAATACACATTTAGCAGAAGACTAATACAATTTAAAATAAACTTTAACTGGCAGTAGTAGTAGTAGAATTACATTAGTATTTAAAATGTTTTTGAAATACTGTGTGCATTTCTCTTTTTTATAATTATAGATGCACCTTATTGGCTGATGGAAATCTGTGTAAACCTGTTTGAATTAAAATCAGCCTTCATCAGCAATGGTACAGTATTGAGAATAGTTCTGTATTTGGATTTTTTATATTACCCTCCAATAATGTTGCATGCATAACACAACCAATTATTTATGCAAGATTTATAGAAGGTTTAACTGCCATGCCTAAATGTCTGATGTGGAGTAAAGAAAAATGCCCAAATTGTTGATACCAGTTCTTTAGTTTGCAACTCAGTGACATTTGAATGAGATTCAGAACTTTGTCTATAAAAAAATATTCTCTGAACTTAAAGTTGCTTGACAACTCTGCAATAAACGATAATAAAAATGAGGATTTTTTTTCCAAAGTGCACACCATCACATTTAATTGCAATGATATGTCATTAATTCTCTAACACGTACACTAAGCCAAGTATTGCTGGCCCACCTACAGAGACTAGAGGTGTTCGATGCATCAGAAATATAAATAGTCTTTTAATCATTTGTTAAGGGAAATTGAAACTCAGAGATTTGTATTTCAATTTAACTCTGTGTATGCAGTGTCACACCTGAAAGACTGAAGCTTGAAGATGTCTCTTCGGTGGTAGAGCAGGAATAAAACATAAAAGAGAGGAGAAAATGGAATGACCCAATACTGTATTAATATTTTATACCATTTGAATGTGGTTTAATTTCTTAAAAACTTTCACTCAGTAGTGTTGAGGCCTAGAGCAAATCAAAACTTTAACCCACCTGCAAATGGCAAATTACAAACTGTTATGTTTTTATGTATATGTAGCCAAAAGGGGCATCTCATGATAAAATAAAATGAAAAGTTTCTAATCTGCAACTTGTGGTTAGGTTAAAGTTGCAATACAGTAAAATGTAAAGGCTGCGATCACTTTTTATGGTGATTAAGGTTATCATGATAATATTTGTCTGTGGGGTAATTATGAAGCCATGTATATTGGGCACTGGTCTAGCCCAGCATGATGTGATCTACGAACCTGTTACACTCAGCTGGAAAAGTCTTGTAAATCTAAATTTAAAAGCTATCTTAAAATAGCGCCGTCCGTGATTCGCTGAGCCCGATCCCTTTTTCCTTTTAATTTCTTTCCAGATACGGAGCAGCAGGTGGGGCTCCTACTCTCTCGCTGTGTCAGGGGTTTCGAAGGCCTCGACTCCCTCATAATGGATGAACTGCTATGTCTAAACAAACAAGCACTTTAGAGAGTTACCTCTGACAACTTCACTAATCCGGGGAGTCTCTCTTATCTTTCCAGAAGCCCCCGAGCTGAGCCCATGCAGTCTCTATTTGCTTTCTGACAGATAGGTCTGAGATGTAAAAATGTACATAGTTTTCGATGAATCTCCGACACCCAAAAAGTGATTTAAAACTTAATCCGTATAATCATTGTTAAACAAATAATAAAAAAGACTACCTAACTACTAGTAACCAATCAGCAAATCACAGTTTTACCAGCTGTGCATAAGGAGCGTACATGTTTGCACGTATGTTTAGATACCAGGGCGATATTGAGGAGAGAAATCGGCCTTCCAAATCCAAACGCTCTCATGGATAATAAAATATGGGAGTGTTTATTTAAATATCATCGAACGGACTCTAAATGATAATGTTCAAATGATGAGCAGGGGTCGGTGTGAAGTTGTATTATAGAAACAGATTAAATGGATCCAGTTTAATGGATGCAGAGGGTTTTGCAGTTCAAATTATTTTGAGATACTCGGATCTAATGCCACTGCTTACAAAGATGATGATGAAGAATAAAATTATAATAATAATAACAACAATAATACAAATCTTATATATAATAAAAATACGTATACAGGAAACAATCAGATCTCTTCTCATTTATAGTATTTTTCCGTGTAAGCCCATATAAACCCTATGCCTACTGATGGTTACTTGAGCAGGGAGGGAAGGGGTTCAATCTATTCCATTTAGATGTGATTTCACAAAATTATGTCATCAATAAAACCCAAAAAGGCTAATCAAGCCCAGAATTCTGTCCAGCCATTTCTTAAAGCAACCGAAAGGATCAGCTTCAATTACATGGCGGGTTAATTGAAGCTGCACCAGATTTCCACATCTCTTTGTATGAAGAAGTGACTGTTGTTTTCAGCATTGAACACACCTATTCCGAGTCTGCTCTTTGCTTCATTACTGAGCTTGAAGTAGTCCTTGGGCTGCACTTAATCTGTCCCATTTAGGATTTTGAAGACGTGAATCAAATCCCCTCATGGTTGACTCTGTTCTGAACTAAAGAGATTCAGTTCCTTTAAACGAAAGGGGGAGGACAGTCTTTTAAGGAATTTCTCTAAATCGTTCTTCTGTGAAATATCCACAGGGCAGCAATATCCTTATTGTAGTGTGGTAACCAAAATGGTACACAATATGGCGTTTACTATTGTAAAACTGTTATTTTCGAGATTGTTGAGAAACTAATTGTGGGGGTATAAATGAGGTATATGTCCCGCTGATTTGTTTAAGGAAACAGATGGTGATGTATCATTTTATTTTATTCTCATGATGACAAACAGTATGGTTTAGGATGCAGTTTTATATGGATTAATTTGAGTATAAAACAATGGAAAACAAATAAAAAATAAAAAATGTATTGTTTGTTTGTTAACAATAACGGCACAGTAATGTACAGTAGCTGCATTTGCATTTGATATAAGAAAAACACATTTAGTTTCAGTTGTTGACCTTGTTTTACCTGCCCAGTGGAAAGCAGGCATCAAGCAATGTGTTTGACATTATCAAGAGGTGTCTGAGACAAGTCTACATTTTAAACTAAAATGGTCATAATACAGAATATTAATTACGGTATGATTGCAGACATACTTTTTAGTTTGATGATAAAGTTGTCTGAATTGTTGCTGCTTGTTTTTTTCTTTATAGCTAAACAGGATCTGGCTACAGTATAAAAGAAGACAAGGAGTTGGAGTTGTAGGCAAAAGATCGTTTGTGTGGGTGCAATGACAGACAGGCCTGGAATTAGATAATTTAATGGAAAGCTAAAAGCACCATCCTGGTTTCATCTGAGCTCATCTTCACTCCTCTGAATGTTCTGTGTCAGGCACCATTAGACCGTGTGTTCATAAACCATCCTGTCACATTATTCTGATGTCATATAGAACCCATTACAGTTAAACACAGAAAGTGATCATGATTATAAATATTACATTTTGAGTTACACATGTTCTTATTAAATGATAAAGTCTTTTACATTTCTGTTACTCCTACAGAGACAAAACTTTACCTATGTACGAACAATATGCATTATAGGTCTCAATATATACATATAGGCTATCCAATTTCTCGATGGAGAACACATTTATGGTGCACACAACCCGTTACAGATTTAATTAACTTTTAAGTTTATCAGTGGTCAGGTTTGACGCTAATGTGCTGTCATCAGATCTTATATATAGATCTATTAAAAACTTTAAACCACCCACCAAATTTAAAACATAGTTGCCATCCAATATTGGAATTCTAACTAGTTGGTGGATCAACGTTTTTATTTCATCTGAGCTCTGATTTGGAGACCACCTGTCTAGTCATTTGTGTTCCAACTGAGCAGACAAATATAGCTGTTTTAATATTTAACACAATTGTTTTGACAAAGTTAATATTTAAAAATATTTTAATATTTTCCAGAAAGGAATGTCATTTGATTTTTTTTTAAATGAGTAAAAATGATAAAAACCCTCTCTGAACAGCAGCAAGTGTAACTGGTAATTTATGAAAGCCTAATAAGTACAATGGGTACTGTTTCAGTTTTGTAAGTAATTATTAAATTACCATTTTCTGGAGTGGTATATTTTAAAATAGAGAATAGTATGTCAGCTGTTTTTGTCCCAGGTCTGAAACTGAAATCCCAATTACATAATTGAACCCTTAAATATACTTGGAGTTAATAATTTGTTGTTTGTTTAATTAGACATTTTAAGAAAATTACAGCAAATACGCAGCAGTAGGAATACAAAAATATATATATATATATTGCATGTAAAATGATGAGATCTGTATTTGTTTTACAAGAAAGGAGAAAATAAATAAATAAACAAGCAACCAGAGAACGAACAGAAAAGCAAAAATGCCTAACTATAAAATTGTTTTGTATTTGTGTGAATTCTAATGTACTGATACAAATAAAAAGTTTAATTCACAGTTAATGTTTGCTACATTTTCAAAGTCAAAATGACATACAGCATTTACAGCAAAATGTTAGGTAAATAATAGGCAGCGCAGAGGAGTGTGTTGCAGAATACTGTTACTCCCAGGTAACTCCTTCTGTGGAAATAGGGATTTATGATTTGGCAGTTTATTATTAAGCACAGTCCTCACAGAGTTGTGATCTCACAATGATTTGCTTTCCTAGACGATGCTCCCGAACAAGACTTTACACTCTTGCTGTCTTTGGGTGAAAGTAATAGGGCTAAGTCAAGATTTACGAAACAACAACAGAATGGTTAATCGCATTTCCATGGTGAGACACGAATGGTTGTATTAGTAATGTTGCTTTACTTTTCTGAAATTTGTAGTTTTGGTATTTTAAGTCATTAGCTATTTGTATGGATAGTAGCTGTACTAGTAATATATGCTTAATACTGGATCTATATTTTGTCACCTGCAACAATTTATAATACAATAAATCATTTGTAAGCATTGAAATCCTCACAAGGGTCAATTTTGACCTTAATGTTATGGATTACATTTCTATGTTCAGCTTCCCTTTTCATGACCAAATGCATTTAATAAATAATGTATTTTAGTTTAATTGCTATGGAAACTCACACAAATATTAAAAAAATAAACTTAATTATTTCAGACACAGACTGCAGAGTTCCATGTATTTTCATTGTTTTGTAATACTGCAATTATCTTTCCCCCTGTTGCAATGTATTGTGAACAGCTGCATACACTTGTCAGTAGGTAGGTTTCAACATTTTCTGAAGAGCAAATATTATTGTAATATTTTATCTAAAACTGTATACAAATAGGGTTGCATGATCCACGTGGACTCAAAGCAGAGACCATCCGGGGGCATCTATGTTTAGTGATTTTCTGTGAATAACAAAAGACTTTTAATCAGTAATATTTATCCCTTTATGACAATCAACCACATTTCTGGATGTAGTCACTCTTTTCAATGATAAAAAAATCGAATTGCTCTTTAGTTTTTTGAATAATTGGAATAGAAAGAGTAAGTATCTGTCTTTTGTTCTTGGTTGAAATCATGAAATTATGTTTTAAAAGTAACAAACAAACAAAAACTGAATTATAATAAGTATGAGTGAAGCTTTATATTTTATTAACAGTAGTACCCCCACACCCCCACTCTGACTTATATGCCATCACAGACGTATGGCGGTATGTGGATATATGTCTATGTAAAATTGCTGAAGGTGGTTTGTTTACATTTTGGCATTTCTGCAAGAGGCCTTTTCAGACAACTTGGAAGTTAGACGACTTTGAAATTGTCTAAAACAAGAGCAGCTGCAAGTTCACGTGCAGGATATTTTCACGCGGATAATTTCCTCAATTTTAATACCGATCGAATGTGATCACACCCGCGGCATTGTTGTGCGAAACAAGATCTGCGAGAAGCTCCTTTGGCACCACAGATCTTTTCAAATTTGACTAACTTGTTTCAATTCCAAAATGTATGCTTGTCTTGTATTCTGAATCATCTCTGCCTTTTCACTGCTATTTCATTGTCTTCCAGAGAAAGTAAGAGAACTCCCTTCAGGCCTTCTCCTGTCAGAAGGAGATGATATGCGACCTGTGTATCTTCTGGGCTTCATTTCTGAGGCACTGGTGTTATCGGCCTTTCTTCCCTCGAAACTCTGAAGCGAGGGCCATACGTTTCCAGTGACAGCCTGGGTGAGTAATAGTGCTTTGATACACATGACTCTCATCTGACCCACACTTATCTTCCACAGCTATAATAGTTAACTGTCTCTTACCTTTTTCTCCCCCCCCTTACCATCTTTGTCTCCATTCTCATATCGCCTGTCTTCCATAAAGAGGAAGGACCTGATGGATGTCCAAAGACTCAGACTTTGAATTAAAAAATATACAGAAAATCATATTCTTTGTAACTGGTCCTAAACATTTCAAGATGTTCTCCATTTGTCTCTGGAAGCTCTAGACTGCACAATCAGTATTTCATGTCTCTCTGGGTCGGTTCCTCAGTAAAAAGTTAAATTATCAACAGTAATTTTAAGCTTAACAGAAAGCTCGATGAAGGCTATCTAACATATATGTAGTACTGTGTTATTTATAGTACGTATATATTATTGATCAATGATAAATAATAACCCTTTAAATTAAAACAGTATTACAGTATTCCAAAGAGGACATATATGTATACTGTATGTCAAACACACACACACACACAGTTTGGGTTAAAGGATGATGTACACTGAACTATTAGGTTTCTATTGGCAATATGTTTAGCAGATGATGTGTAACCAATGCTACCTTTGACTATTAACCAATCAATTATAACAACCATAAGCATTTCTAACCTCATCTGGGTGCGAAGCAAATGTGGCGGTGTGGGGAAGGACTACTCTCACAACATGAAAGTCCTACTTTTCCAAATTAATGACCAATCTCCAGTGTAATGATTCAGATATTGTTTCTGACTGATAACAGATAGATATAACTGGCTGTCTAAAACACAACACGGCAAGCAATGGAGATGTAGGTCTTTCTTGGCTTTGGAATTTTTCTGTTTATGTATTTATTTATTATGTGATCATAGTCCATGTAGTACTAGTTGGTAGAATGTCCTAAAATATACACAAGCACAGTATATCATACAGATTTCTTGTATCGATCCCTGACCATGAATTTCCGCATACCCCTCTCCCCGTGACTCGGTGCCAAGAGTGGGCTTCAGTACAGAGCGGCCAGGGTTGCTGATTGGGTATGAGAGTGGCCGAGCTCCCTTTATTATCCTTATCCGTGATCTCTTTAGCAAATACAGGGCTCTCACAGCGTGCCACGTGCTGTAAAGGGAGCTGCATCTCATGGGATCCTGGAGCAGGAGTAGTTATCAGTTTTATATTTTACATTCACATCTTGGCACTCTGCGGCACCTGTGCAATCTCTGCTTTTGGAGTGGCTCCAAGGCTGGCACTCGCACAAGTGATGAATAATGCATGGCATCCCAGCCCGCAGATCATGGTTTGTGTTTAATGTTCAGAAATATAAATAATAAAGCTGCTTCTCGCCATCAGAAAGACAAATCTACAGACACACCGACGCTGACAAACTCTACTCATCTCCAACAGATCTGTATGGGCACTGCCCACACTTTCTGGGTGTAGGTTTGATCCCCCCTGCATTCCTGATAATGATTGTATAACTGTTGGTGGCCAACACAGGTAAGTCAGTGCTCAGTTTCAACAAAAGCCCTACAGTAAAATATGCAAAAAAGCAATACCCACAAGCAATATGACTTAAACCAATGGTGAATGGTGACCAGAAATACAATAAATTCATAGTATTTCATTATGCATTTCTGTCTCTCTCCCTCACTACTCTTCAATGTGTAAATCAATAAACTATATACATAAATCAATAAAACTTAATTGTATATAATGTCTTATGTACAAATGAATATTCAGCAATGATAGTCATATACACTGAAAATATCCAGCAGTGTAAAGGTTAATTATCTGTCTGTATTGCAATCATCCAGCAACTACTGTCACCCTGTGTAGTCAAATTTGTGCAACATGATCTTTTCTCATGCCTTTCTTGGAGGCTAATTACAGTTTATTGGGAGACGAAATATAAACAGATGTTTTACTGCCACATGTGGAATACAGTAGGGGTCAGCTGATGGTCACGGAAAGGTAATGAACAGAAGTCCTTTGAATGTAAGTATTGACAAGACGTCAAGATCACACTTGATTTTGCAATAAATGATAGTTTTCTATAAGTGTGGTCACTATTATTCTCCCTATTATTCTATCATTATCGAGTTTCAGTGTATAAATATGAAACTTCAATGTATATATATAAAAAGTCAATATATCAACATTCTATATATATATAAAACTGTATATCTGTATATATGTATATATCAAACCTTGATCCATATATCAAGTTTCATTGTATACATCTATTAAAAAATACATATATACAAATATGTTGAATATCAAAATTCAATATATATATATATATATATATATAATTGCAATGTATATATGTCACTTAAATATATATATATGTATATTGAAATTCATTATATATATATATATATATATATATATATATGTATGTATGTATATATATGTATATATATATATATATACAATCATATTTTCCTGTTTGCCCCCCCATAAAATATAGATAGATAGATGGATAGATAGATAAATATGCATGCACACACATATATGTCAGTATTTAAACTTCTATACTTTTATTAGATATATTTTATTATAATTCTACAATTTCTAATAGGTTTGTTTTTAGTACATATATTGGTAAATGTTTATTTTTGATATCATTGTCTAAATTATTGGCTTTAACAAAATAAATAAATAAATACATCATATATATATATATATATGTGTGTGTCAACCTTGAGGTGTCTGCGCTCAAGTTTTCTGAACACCTCAAGCTTTGATCATCCTACTGGCAGAACCGCTTCCACAGACAGATGAAAGCCCGGTTTCCCCCGAGGTAAAAAGATATACCCGGTCAGGATTACAGAGGTCGCAACAGATCAGCTGGGCCTTCCTATTCCCTTGAGGAGAAAACAATATTAATCACCAAATACCACTCGACAGACACCAGTCTTAGCCTTAAGTGGAAGTTCTGGGGGGTCCGGCGGATCAGACGGCATGGTGTGCGAGTCTAATGAAAAGGTAGAGGGGGATGAGGACTGGAATGTGCCTTTGTTTAGTTTCTCCACAGATTGGCATGTTACCTTCCAACAGGACCGTCCTCTGTGGAGTTTTTTCGGATCCGAGCCCACCTGCACACTGGGATGCCATCTGCTCCGTGTCCCGGCAATTGGCCCGATTCGGCGTTTTCCCCCATCGCTTCTTGTTTAATGAGCACATATGAGCAAACAGAGCAGCGCCAGGTGGCGGAGGCTGGGACATGTGACCACCAGATCAACCTCGCTGTGCAAACAGTGATGGCATCAAAGGGGCCGGGATTTATAAAGTAACCAAGCAGTAATCTACCCCCTTATTGGTCTCATTCATATTGAAATGCATGATCAGAGGAGCGCAGG
The DNA here is from genome assembly GCF_036373705.1 of Amia ocellicauda. Taxonomy (NCBI): domain Eukaryota; kingdom Metazoa; phylum Chordata; class Actinopteri; order Amiiformes; family Amiidae; genus Amia; species Amia ocellicauda. Next base: position 31,880,109 of record NC_089862.1, on the reverse strand, counting down.
CCCTAATCTTGCCAATGAACAGCATAGCACAGCTGCAAGGATAAAGTTAGAGTATGAGACCACCACTTTATTAGAAACCAGGCCCCCGTGATTGGATTAAGGCGGAATCTAAAGGAAATGTCATTTTACTGCATTGCCTATACAGCGAAGCGATGCTCCCTGCTCTCGAGGGGAGCTTATGCGACAAAGGAGGGGGAATCGGCACTACAAAAACTGTGGCAGGCACCACTTGGTTTCTGGGCTTAAGGTTTATTCCGTCTTGGCCTCTCAGCATGAGTTTGCCTCAATTAAATTGTAACATGGTATGTTTTACAGAACTAAAACAAGAATTAGCTGCTGACTTAGAGGTTCTTACAGATTCCTCTGGTATGAAGCATAGCCCTGTTTAAATGTAATTGAATGCAGCTTAAAAAAGGGTCAACGATTAGCCTTTTGACAGTAGCATTTTTCAGCATTTTATTTTCTTAATTCATAACATGAGCAGCGAGCAATTTTCCCTTGCACAACACTGACAATTGTATTTGCTAAGGTGCTTACACGATCTTGCTGCATTTTCTGACAGTTTTAATTTCAATAATGTATTAATTACTATGAAACATGTTAATAAAATAACCCCCCACGCCATTCATTAAAATACCATACACTAATTTTAAAAATGGCAATTGTTAAACTTGTGAAAAATATAAGAAATGTGCCATGATTCAGAAAACAATATAGATTCTATGCTTCTAGATTTGATCCAGTACAATAATAAAAGTGGTCGTTGACATTTATAACCTCCAGTGAAGGTCCTCATCTATTCTGTTCCTGTCTGCTTACAAATCTTACATTTTTGTAGGTCTAAAACTACAATATCTAAATATTGATCTTGAGTGCCGACGAGGATGCCAAACAGTTTACTCAAGACCAACACAGTTTAGATTGATGTTTCATGTGTTCAGTCTAATTCAGGAAAATCCACGACCGAGTTGAAAACATTTATGTCCAGCTCGGTATTCAAGAGGATTGAGACTTTTATTGTCATTGCTCCTGACCAGGGGGTTGTCAGAGTTAATTCTGGGCCCCCTGCTGCTCTTTGCTGCCATCGTCTCTGTTTTCCACCGACTTGCTGTTAATTTTTAAGCCACATTTTTACACCGGGCTGGAGAAGACAAATGAACTGTAGTTGCCTTTTCATCTCTTGTTAATGAATAAATCACAAGTCCATTGCTTTTCATTTTGTCCAGGCATGTGCCGATGGACTCTTGGCAGATTACGAGCTGACACCCCTTTACTTTACGCTAATATATGTACTTTTATTGTAAACCAAGGTTTAATATATAGCATACTGCTGTTCCCACTACTTTGCTTCTTGATTGTATTATATACAGTCATTCATTTTAAGCAGCCTGTTAGATAAATGTTGGAAATGTCAGCAAAATATAAATTTGAGAGTTAATTAAAACAAGGTTAGTGTCAGACCTGGGAAAACTTTTGACCCAGTCCTGATTATGTTATAGTTTACCCACCACAATGCTCTTGATATGTGTTTTGAGTGTAGTGTCAGTTTGGATTATCCAGACATTTTATGATTACGGTGACGTTTCCTCGTGGGATTATTTACACGAGAAGTGATGATACGTGTGGAGCTTCGGAAAAACGATTTACAAGTGAGAATTACTTCAGACAGGACAGATACATTTACATAAGAAAAAATGAACATATGTTATTGAATTACTTTACAGGTTCATTAGTAATTAGTGTAACTGTAAGAAAATGCCTAGTGTCTCCACAGAATGATCATTCTTCAGTGCCGCCCAAAAATAAAGACACTATATAGTTTCCTTAATGGCATGGCTTTTTATATCACAACAATGGTCCAATACAAATCAAAACTTCAACCCCAGTTATCAATCGCCAGTTGCTGGATAGCGAGTTTGCAGCGGTAAAAACCCACCCTCAATAATTACATTTGTCAAAGTTTGAATTTGGTTTAGATCAACGTTTAATATAAGAAATAAATTAACTGCCTGAAGTAAGCCAAACAGTTACTGTTATTTTATATAAGTAAACAAGCAATAGAAGGACCTGAGTTCTTTTCAATCCTTTATTTAGTTACCAGTAGCTCAGTTAGCTCTTCACTTTGATGTCCTTACGTTTGTAGAGGAAATCCTCAGAGAGCCAAGAGTGCACCTTTTCAAACTGCTTTTTTCAAAACATTCACTTGTGGAAATCCCCCTTTTTAAGTCAACCATGAAAAACTGTTATCCCAGTTCTTATCACAACAACTCTACAGCATGCAGTGTGTTTAGACATTGAGAAATATCTGAGAGTCATTGAAAGACCTTAATTATATATATATTTGTATGTAACCCAAGAATAAACACTATAAAGGCAATGTAGGACCATTAATATAGGCTTTTGTTCAGTGAATGGATGTTATGTGCTGCTATACTTTTTTGTAGACGTTCACAATCTGTTCCTGTCTTAAAATCACTGTCAGTACAAGGCTACCAAACACTGCACTGTAAAGAGTGTCCTCAATGTGTGTGTTTGTGTAATAACTATAGATTAACCTACCATGAACCACATTATCGTCAGAGGGTAGTACTTATCTTAGATGCACAATGATTAAGGCATTTGATTCATATTTTGTATGAGTATGTGAATTAAGGGCAGGGCATGCATTGTTTTATTGTCTTATATTGTCTTACATGAGTTCTGTAACTTTCTTGGCACTTTTTAGTCTTTGACTCCCAAATGTATATGCATGTGAAGTAACACCAGATAACTTGTAAACACTAGGTATAGAATCACATGACTTCTGATCATTTATCTTAAAGGTCGATTTCCTTTAACCTTGACTTCACAGGTTCACAGTCGTGGCAATATCATCATCATGTATGGATTTTAATTATCTCCAGACTTTGTTAACTGTAAGTTTAACCTTTCAATTCAAGAAGAGCTGGCATGCAGGCATTCTCCTCTCATTATAGACAGTTAAGATAAAACCAAGCATCTTTAAATGTGTGTTTAAAATAAGGTATCAGGTTTATCAAACTGTCTCCCAAGGTTATTACAGTCCTATATTCAAGACAGAATGAAAACTTTATCGGATCTTTACTCCAGCTGTTGTTTCCTTTGCATCGGTTGCCTGATGAAGTATTTAAAGCGGATGCACAAGCAGTTTAGGTCATTCTTGTGTTTAAAAATCCAGTTTAAGTGTGTTCAGAATTTCCAACCAACAGCTCTTTCAGGAATCCTTGTACAAATTCTGCTTGTCACGTTATTAACTGTGGATCGTTCTCCTCTTGACATCTTATTTAAAGCTTATTGAGTGCGAGGACTTTGTGCCAAGCAATTTCACAGTTATTTGCAATAGATAAACCTTGGATCTAGAATCACAGCATTTTAATCCTACAGTGGTAACAGTTACCATTGCTAAAGCCTAACGTTTTCAATTGAATTAATTCGGTGCATACACAAAAGTGTCTTTTGCTGTGTAGTATGCAGTTTAGCATTGAGCTTGTTACACAGTTAAGAAGCATAAAATAAGTAGCATCATTTATTAATATCAATTACATGTTTCCATTTGTATGCTAAAGCACAAATGAATGGTTTATCTTTTGATGTTTACTTTAAAAAGACATACATTATATATAGAGACAGACAGAGTCTGCAAGTGCATTCTCTTGTTTCATCACTTGGAATATTTTTTTCGCTCCATGATTAATTAATACAGCCACACTGGACATGTGTTTTAAGTGCAGTCATTGTACGGCTAAAAAAAAAATGTCCCGGAGTAATTTTGGAACCTTTTGTAGTGCAGGAAAACATTTAAAGTATACTTTCACTGAACAGCAAGTGGGAAAGGATAGGGTTACGGCACCAGGACACCAATTTTTCAAGTCATATTAAGCAAGTAAGCTACAGAAATGGTCACATTGACTACATAGTGGGGTTTACACAGCATATATTGCTCGCAGAATATCCCTCTGAAGCGTACTCTCCATTGCCAGGGCTGCCAGAAAGTATTTTAATATTGTTCTTGTCTTGCAAAACTGATTGTGAACAAATATAGATCACAAGGGAAGGCTATGCAAGCAACTAAACAGTATGGGTTAAATGGAAATAGTGTGATGTTGTCAAAGGTCAACAGAAAATACATTATTAAAAAAGTTTAGAAGGTGAGGAGAATGTTGTTAACACTTAAGCTTAAGCTCATGATGGAAGTCTGGCTATAAGAACGCCTTCAGATAACCAGAATGGTGCAGGAAGAAGCTGTCAGCCATGATATTCTGGTCATTTGGATTGTAAGATGGACTTATGTGCCTTATAAAACTGACTAATCATTCACAAGCTGATATGAATCACAATGAAATGGGGATTAAGAGTGAGTCAATGTCAGATACAATTCCCGTAACCATAAAAAAACAATTCCGGACCAATTATTTTCACAATCGTAAGAGAACTTACGGTTTGTAAATCTACTGCGATTTCTGGGAAGAACGCTTTAATTCTACTTTAATTTCGTACCTTTCTGAGCTACACCATTAAATATGTACATATATCATACTTCGTCATGACTGTAATCAGCAACTAAAGCATTCTCTGTGTTTGCCATCACAAAACAGAAACTTCTGGGCATCCGCAAATTATTTATGAATCACAGGTGCATAGATGTGTTTTATTATTATTATTATTATTATTATTATTATTATTATTAAAATGTTATACTTGTAATTCACAACCATTATTAAGATTTCTACCTGTATTCATATCAAATATGATAATTTATTCATATATTATTTACTGAAATACCAGACCTGAGTATCTAGTGATTGTCACAGTCTTCACTGAAGCTGAAAGACTGACCTCTAGTGTTTTGTTGTGTTGTGTAAACAGCTTCAGATTAAAAACAATACAGAGTTTCTAACTAGGATGAATTAGGATGTATTCCAAATGTTTCCTCCATTTCCACAGTAAAATTAAAGGGTATTTTTTTAAAAGGATATTGGTTCAAAGCTGGGTTATGGTGTGAAATTGGCCAAGTGCTGCCAGCGGGGAGTGGGCCAGAGGTAAGCCAGGGCTTTATTTGATTTGCTCCACTACAGCGACTGCAGTGGTTAACAGGGAAACTAAAAGCCTGTAGAAATAAACTTTTACAGAACCAGCAGCACATTGGATTTGAGTGCATAACTCTCCCCCTAACATTTCCATTTGCTAAGATTAAGAGGCAGTTTATTTCAATCTTGAATTGCCCTTTAAAATCTCGGTGACTTTTAAAAAATGCATAACTCAATCACACGCTTCTTGATGTGGCACAAGGTGCATTCTGAATTCATCTTGGTAATTATTAGTTGTTGCACAATAATTACAGGAATGAGCCAAAGCTCCTGAAATGCTTTCAGGGTACACCTAATCCCAAACCACTGTATTTAAAATTCCCATAACTGAAGTCCCTCTCATTTATCCCACAAACAATTCCCCCAGTCTTGAAAGGATTTACATTATCTCCCCCTTTGTTTCACCTACACTTTTCCTACAAACAGCAGGTTTACTCCACAAAGACGACTCTACATATTTGATTATCAGTATACCAGAAAACATATATACGTACATATCTTAATCTCCTACCCTTGTTGGTGCACAGGTGGATGAAGGTTTCATTATAACCGGGGCAAGTGGCCATGACTCACAACACGGCTAAATTAAATTGTTCAATTATAAGAATCAAGCCCTGAATAATAATAATAATAATATATATAATAAGTCTTATTGTGATTAGTGCCTTGCTCAATTGAGAACTCATATGGATCCCTGTATATACAGTCCATTTAATAGAGACTTTTCTTTGTCTTTGTTAGGTAGTCATTCTGAGGTTGTTGTGAGAAACGATAGGGGAATCCCACACAATCCTCGCCACGTCTAATATCACAAGTAAAAGAGGGTCATAAAGAGAAGAGAGGTCTTACTTAAGAAAGAGAAAAGTATTTTCAAATGTATTTATTTGTTAACTATCCAGCTGAAAGAGTCTCACTGTATTTACTTTTTAAGGTATATATTTGGATTACTAATGCCTCTGTCAGAAAGTAAATTTCTAGACTGTTCAGTGAACAAAGAACGGAATAAACAGAGTAAATCAGACAGAAAACAGGAGACACTTCTTCACCCAGAGAGGCGTCATAGTCTGAACAAACTCCCCAGCGATGTGGCTGAAGAGACAATTTGGGAACATTCAGAAATAGACTGGATAGGATCCTTGATCACTTAGTTATTAATGGACAGCAAACGAGCACGATGGGGCAAATGGCCTCCTCTTGATTGGACACTTTCTTATGTTCTTATGTTTTATTAGACATTTGCATTACTTCAAAAGTCAGTAAGGTTTACAGTGTGAGGCAACATCTCAACGTAGCTGTGAGTCTTTTGTAAGGACTGGGGTAAAACATGTATCCTATAGCAATCATAACAGTATCCTGTTTCCACCACATGGCACTTGACTTCCCAATGGATTTATTTATCTAGTTTAACCTTTTCCCTCTTTGCACTTTGTGTCTTTATTTTTTCATCAGCAGATATCCCTGTGGCCAAGCATGTGCTGCCCCTGAAGTAAAATAACAGGTGAAAATGCAGGTGCTTTTAAAAATCTTTTTCATTTTTAATCCTGAGCAATAAGGTCTGCTGTATTGGCAGTAGCTTTCACAAAATCATATTGATTAACAGTATTTATGCATTCACTTATATGGTGATGTCTGTCAAATGGCTATAATTAATTAAACTGGTATAAACTGGCAAATAATTGTACAGTGTCTGCATTTCACTGTAGTATTGTGTATTATTTCCTGTGTCTTCGATTCGGAAGGGAATGGACAGAGAAAAGTCTTCACTGTTGTCAACATACTTCAAAGTGAAAAAAAAAATATGCTCAATATTAGAAGAGGCTGTCATTGGAATCACACACATACACACATATATTTAAGTAATAAAGTGTATTTTTCTGTTAATTTGTTTGATTGATAATTTATTTTATTTGTGGTTTTGGCGCTATCGACAATATGCAACTTTTAAGTGATGATACACTAACATTGAAGACCATGTCCCATTTTGAAGACACAGTCATTGACCAATTTATATTTAATGTCTGATATTTTATTTTCTCTTCCAACAGAAAAATAAATAAGACAAACAGAGCTCCACATTTGTGAAAGATACAGTACAAATTGTTGCTATACTGTGAGTGTATCCTGTTTTGCAGTATAACAACCTCATTCTCATTCAATGTATAATATAATCTAGATGACCATTACATATCCAATTAATGGATTCAGTATAATTGATTTGAAATTTACAAAATTATATTGATTATAGAGGTCCTAAATATTGTCAAGTTATGTTGGTATGCAAACACCCTATTGGGACTGCAAAAATAAATAAATAAATAAATAGGAAAAAACACCCACATAATAATAATAATAATAATAATAATAATAATAATAATAATAATAATAATAATAATTAATATAATAATACATGTTTTGTTTCTGTTGATTAATGCAACAAAAACATATTAATCCACTTTAATCCACAAAATCACAAATTACTCAAATGTATCTTTTTTTATTTATAAGTAGTAGAAAGAGACTTTTGACAATTAATTACACCGGGATTAGCTGATATTTTGTAATTAGCAATTCATGTTTAGGATTTTTTTTAATGGTCTAGACCAAAGTCTGCTTGATGGAACTTAAACTTTTGTGTATGTGCTTATTTGCAATTATTGAAATCACATTCATACTTAATCTTATGACTAATAAACTAATTGTTTATATTTTTTGAAGCACAGAAAATACTGCTATATTATAATTTCTAATCATATGCATTATATTGTATATCAATGTTGATGCTGTGTAAATGCAATGAAGAATATATAATTATATTAGAGTAACATATATAAAATGAAATAATATTAAACTTTCATGTTAAACTTTCTCTTGGAAAATGGAAAAACCTTATAATCCTGCTGTATGCTTAATTTATTACTCATTTAACTTTACCATTCAAATTAAGTTGGTGATAAAAATGCTTATTTATCCTTAATTATTTGGAGAATATTTAGGTGAATTTGTGCTGTCATGTTGTAAAAAATAATCAGGATATGTCATCCTGAAAATGTTTCTCTGACTAGTAATTATAAAAACATTGAAAACACATTATAAAACATTGAGCTTTTATTTATTGTTTTGTTATGCTTGTAATCACTATTTAATTACAGATTACTCATACGTGACAGTTTTAAATATGTATATTTTGTTAATGTATTTGAAAATCCTTCAGATTTGTTTATTATTTTCTAGAATCTTAACACATTGCCTTTACCTGTAAATCTTTAAAAGCTGACTAATTATTAAGGACAAGAAATACAGACAGAATGTGAACACAGTGTTTCCTGATCACAGAAAGGCTTTGAGAAACTCAGGACCTATAAAGCAGTACAGGTATATTAAAAAATATATATATAGTTTGGCTAATCAAATACAGAAAAGCATAAACTACACTTAAACAATTACTTTTGTGACTGCAGAATACTTTAAATGAATAATTTATATTTAAAGTTGCACAAGCAACTGATTGACTTATTGACAAGCTATTGGTTGTATTTTATTTTAATTTCTAGTTAAGAGTGCACATTAATTTGTATTACATTTCTATTAAATTTACAGCTCTTTAGCTTACTACATTTTCTGTAACATAAGCACCATGCTCCCACTAGTTTATTTTGCTTTATGTATCTGTGTTCGTTACAGGACGTGATGTGACAGATTGACAAAATATAAATCAAACTCGCCCTAATATAAAGAAAATCAATCACTATTACAAATCATGACTAACAAAGTCAGCCGTGTGTGCATCTCATGTTCACTAAAGTACAGAATTTATTTTATCAACATGTGTTTATAAATAATAGTAGTGATTACCTCTTAATTGATCTTTAATAAGCAATATATACAATGCCCCTTGACTCAGAAACCAGAATCTACCACCCAAGCATCCCAAATCTTATACTGGCATTCCTTTCACACAGCAGAACTGGAATTATAACCACAATTTTATTACACATGTATGTATGTACTTGTATTGAAGAGGAACTTGACTATTTGCCATTTGGAATATATCAGAAATGCTGTAGCCTTGCTGGAGCACATTCACATTTTTCTTTTCCACATTTTTTTTTTTTTGTAACATTTGTCAGGGCTAAAATAACTCTGCAACACCAGTACTTATTGTGGGCTGACCTGGAATCCATCTTTATCTAGGAATGTGTTATGGTTATGTCTAATAAGCCAAATAAAATAAGCACAGGATCATTGCAGATTGTCAGACTCTTAAGATGTATGGGGTTGGAGGCAAGAATGCATGTAGCTCCCAACAAATACCCCCAATCATAAATAATGAAGGCTACCAAAATAATTCGGAATAACCCTTTGAATATGATTTGATATATCTGTGTTGGTTACATGTATTACACCGTACTTAAATTTCACATAGACATTCTGCACATTTCCCATTTGAAATTTTGTCCTTGTGGTGATGAAAACATACAAAATGATGATGCTAACACCAAGGATTAAATCATATTTTAAAGCTTTATACATCCAAATAAAGGTGTGAAAAAAGCCCCATGAGAACAAATTAATGTTTCTTTTATAATTGCTTGACCGCTTTTTGATTTGTTAGGTTTTTTCTTTATATTGTCATTTGAGACTGATGTAGGGATGCATTTTTATTAACATTCAAAGACAATTCTATTAGTGTTACACAAGTATTTTTGTGAAGGATTAATTGCTTCAGCAATTTCATAGAGCTTTACCTTTAATTGGATAGTATTTGTTTTGCTTTTTCTTAATTTCTCAAAAACTGTTTTTGAAAAGTTGCCTTTTATGGGAATCTATATAGAATTTCATTTTTAAAACTAATCAGAAACAAAATAACCCCTCAGCCTGTCTTTCTATACTTCAGTCTGAATCTCTAAAGGTCTTAGTGAAATAAGCAGAAAATTAAACATTATTGCTGGTACTTTTGTTTTTATTTTTCACTTCTGTGCAACTGTGGATATTAAATATGTATTTCCCCCCCTCTGTTCTCAGTAGGTATTAGTTCCTTGCACCACCTGCTGGTAGTACATTTGTATTGTCTTGTACCTGTACTGAATTTCTGAGTCCACTGTTTATGTTTCTGTACATATGGTTTAGCTCAGCAAGAAAGGTATGTGTGCAGCCACCAGATATGCGTAAATCTACAATCGGAGAGACATAGATTTACACAGATATGCAGATAAATGGTCCTGTGCAGTATAGACCCTTGATTGGAGTAGTCTGTCATTGTGAGTCTTACGCAAACAGCTTCCCCCAAGATAGCCAATGCAAAGGAAACATACTTTTCTCTCACTGCAGGGAATTATTTACAACACCACCTGCACTTTAGGTATCAATACAGTACTAATCAAAACCAATACATTTAATTGCACTTAAATCATTAATGTGATGTTTTAGAATATGTAATTTTCAAGACATTGATAATAGAACTTGAATGGCATTAGTAGTGTGGAATTTAATATTGTTTCCTTTTATTTATTTTGCTTCATTACTTGAATAATGTAAAATAACCACTTTCACTGAGGGCACAAAAAAAAGACCACCATATATTAAGTTAATTCAAGTTTGTTAACTTATGTTAAGCATTCATTTCCTATTTAAACATGGAACTGATAGTATTCACTGCATTTATTTACATTGAAAATCATAGGAAAGTGGGTTGAGGATCCTGCTAATGTATTATTCTGTTTTTGTGTTGTTTAACTTTGCCTTCCTATGCATTACCTTATACTTTCCGAGACGATGATTTGTCAAAAACACACTAAAATATATATAAAAAATCATTAGTTGATCATAGTGTGTGTTGCTGATTTCTCTGTAATGCTCAACCATGATAATCAAGGTAAATCTTGGCTTATCCTCACAAGAGCAAGGGCAAACGTCTTACGTTTTAAACCTATTTCAAACATAACACACTCCATACAAATATGAGATTCCACAGGGATAGCGCTCGTTCCAGTAATAATTAGAGACATTGTCCCCTGTGTTTCTGTAAGGCAAAAGGTCTGTTGTTTCAATCCGTTTCAAAATTTGATCAAACTAGATTATTAATCAGATTCTCAACCTTAAATCAATTTGTTCTTGAGTGTCCTTAAGTTCAATTCCACATAAAACAACTTCTGTTTTCCCCTTATTTTCTGCATAAAGTTCCATTCATTTTGCTCTAAATCTACAACCAAATATTTGCGCATAATTATATTAGTGTCAACTGTACAGCTCATAATGATTAGTGCCAAGTTTGGTTCCCTGACTTCCAAATATCAATTAAAGGCTTTCAATCGTTACGAGTTATAATTAATTTCCGTCTTTTTTCTTTTCTCCCTCAGTGTCAATACAACACAACAGACTCATTATTAGGCAAAGCTTGAGCAACAATTTTTGAGTCATTCATTTTTGGTTTATGCCAAATAGCTCAATTAGTGGTTATAGTCCTGATCCCCCATTCAATAGCTATTAAACCTTTCTTCTTAATGATGTGAGAAATTACTCATTCTCGTTTTGGTGGGCCAACACACAGCTGAAGGATGAGGAATCCCTGGAAGGATGCCATTAAAGTTTGCCACAGAGCGAGTCCGGAGCTCTCTTTACCACCCACATATTACACACTCTCCTGCTAACCACAGATGCAGACGCCGTTCATTGGCCAAGTGGGATGCTAGATTGTCCCGTTGTGTACCTGGCTTCCTTCTTTGGTGGTCGTGGGTGTTCCCTCTCCCCTGTGGGGCTGTACCTGTCAAGGCATCGACTTCTTTGGCTTCATTTCTGAGGCCAGAGGCAAAGGGATTAGTGGTGTCTTTAACAATTGCACTTGCATGCTTGCAATGTAAATGGCAATTATGTTGCAGCTCCTTTTAGTCTTAGTAGGTGTTTAAGAGGCATGGCCTGAAACTCGGTTCTAAAGAAACTCGCTGTTGGAAACGTGTTGGGTGTTTCTCTTATTATGTTCAGTAAGAAATAATCTGTAAGAACAGGTATAGGTCAGGTGAAGCTTTAGTCTCTGGATCAAGACATGACGTTTCTCAGTGGATTCATGGATTTCTACCTTTGCTTTTAGTTTTTTTGTGTTCAAAGCAAATTCCGTTGACAACCTAGGGAGAGCTAGGGGTGAAAAATGTCAGCTTGTCACTCATGCAAGAACACATACACCTACTGCACCGGTTCTAGTCTGGAAAATCTGTCTTTGTCTGGGGAAACTCCAGTGCATACATGTTACATGAGATAAGATGGGCTGTTGCCAGTCTCACGTGAATTCCATGGGCAGTGGTTAACTCAAGTAACCGAGGACAGTAATTACAAGTTGGTCAAAGGAAAGAGCAAACAAAAATGCGGTGTAGTCATACATGAACCAGACTACATGCCCTGTTCGGGGATGAGACGGGAAGAGAGGACAAAAAGGAAGGGTAGAAAAGTGAGTCCAGAAAGAAGATGCAAGGAGATGGAGTGGGTGGAGTTAAGGTCCCTGTGGAAAGCAATTACACCAATAGGAGGCTGACCAGACCAGATTTGGACAATAGACATTATTAGGCAGAAAAAAGATAGCGTCAACAGAACTTTGTGTTTGTTTTAGTTTTTTCAGTTTTTATATATGTCCTTTAATTCACTAGAGTGTATTTAGCAGGGATGTCTTTGTTCTCCAGTGGATTATTTCCTGCATTTTATATTCAAATGCGAAAGTCCCATGAAAGAGTTACATATTCAGGAAAGAATGCTGTCATACATATAAAGTGAATGTATCTTTTTTAAACCGCAAACAAATTATTTTGAGCTATGACAAGTTATTGTTTTCATTCAACAAGTAATTAGAAACTGTAAATCAAATTAGTACAGGGCCTGAAGGTAACCACGGGGAAATCATGTTTAATGGCCCTGTAAAACATGTAAATAGTGTAATAAACTAAGACATTTAATTAGAGCTTTTTACTGCTGTCCATAAAATCAGCTGCTTTCAAGTTCACTTTATGACTTCCTCACTTGTTCTCTTCACATAACATTGTGTAACAATAAACAAGCTTTCACTTTTCAATTTGAACTTACAAAAACATTACTTTAGCGTTTCCTACAACACACACTTATACAATAGACAGTATCTACCTTTCCAAATATACTGCTGATCTGAAGGACTGGCTTGCCAAAAGGCATCTCAAAATGATCTTAGATGATCAGCTAATTAAGTTAATGAATTATGATCATGTACAAAATAAAGATTCTGCCGGGGAGTAGTTTAGTAAACCTCAGTGGGGTCTAAGCAGGAATAATTAGTAAGGTGAGTTAAAGTGCAAGAATCATTAAATATATATATATATATATATATATATATATATATATATATATACACTCACCTAAAGGATTATTAGGAACACCTGTTCAATTTCTCATTAATGCAATTATCTAACCAACCAATCACATGGCAGTTGCTTCAATGCATTTAGGGGTGTGGTCCTGGTCAAGAAAATCTCCTGAACTCCAAACTGAATGTCTGAATGGGAAAGAAAGGTGATTTAAGCAATTTTGAGCATGGCATGGTTGTTGGTGCCAGACGGGCCGGTCTGAGTATTTCACAATCTGCTCAGTTACTGGGATTTTCACGCACAACCATTTCTAGGGTTTACAAAGAATGGTGTGAAAAGGGAAAAACATCCAGTATGCGGCAGTCCTGTGGGCGAAAATGCCTTGTTGATGCTAGAGGTCAGAGGAGAATGGGCCGACTGATTCAAGCTGATAGAAGAGCAACTTTGACTGAAATAACCACTCGTTACAACCGAGGTATGCAGCAAAGCATTTGTGAAGCCACAACACGTACAACCTTGAGGCGGATGGGCTACAACAGCAGAAGACCCCACCGGGTACCAATCTCCACTACAAATAGGAAAAAGAGGCTACAATTTGCACAAGCTCACCAAAATTGGACAGTTGAAGACTGGAAAAATGTTGCCTGGTCTGATGAGTCTCGATTTCTGTTGAGACATTCAGATGGTAGGGTCAGAATTTGGCGTAAACAGAATGAGAACATGGATCCATCATGCCTTGTTACCACTGTGCAGGCTGGTGGTGGTGGTGTAATGGTGTGGGGGATGTTTTCTTGGCACACTTTAGGCCCCTTAGTGCCAATTGGGCATCGTTTAAATGCCACGGCCTACCTGAGCATTGTTTCTGACCATGTCCATCCCTTTATGACCACCATGTACCCATCCTCTGATGGCTACTTCCAGCAGGATAATGCACCATGTCACAAAGGTCGAATCATTTCAAATTGGTTTCTTGAACATGACAATGCGTTCACTGTACTAAACTGGCCCCCACAGTCACCAGATCTCAACCCAATAGAGCATCTTTGGGATGTGGTGGAACGGGAGCTTCATGCCCTGGATGTGCATCCCACAAATCTCCATCAACTGCAAGATGCTATCCTATCAATATTGGCCAACATTTCTAAAGAATGCTTTCAGCACCTTGTTGAATCAATGCCACGTAGAATTAAGGCAGTTCTGAAGGCGAAAGGGGGTCAAACACAGTATTAGTATGGTGTTCCTAATAATCCTTTAGGTGAGTGTGTATATATATATATATATATATATATATATACAGCTCTGGAAAGAATTAAGAGACCACTCCAAGTTCAGAAATCAGTCAGTTAAATTGCACGTCCAAAGGTGAGAACAGAATGTGAAGAGAGAAAGGGGGGAACAGACAACAATAAGAGTGGAGAGAAGTTGAGGAGAAGCAGGAGAACCTGTGACAAACCAAGATGAACCACATTCCAAATTACGGTACTGAACTTGACAATTGAACTTGGACTTGGATTCAAACCCTCTGGTATGGCAAACCTAAATTAATTCAGGTGCACAAAATGACCGTAATGAGCCACACAATTAGTTGGATGGCCTCTGTCTGTGTGTAGTAATAGTGTTTCTCATGATTTCAGAATAAAAACACCTGTCTCTGTGAGGTTCCATGGTGTGGCAGTGAAGTTCAAGTGAAGACTCAACCATGAAGACAAAGGAGCTTTCAAAGCAAGTCAGGAATCCTGCCAAAATGTGGGAAAAGGTGTTGTGGTTCAACAAGACCAAATTGGTATGTTGGAAATTGGAATCTTGCAATGGAGAAGCTTCTCCTCAGCAGGAACAGGACAGCTTTTTTAGGATTAAAGGAAAAATGGATGGAGCAAAGTCCAGGCAAATACTAGAGGAAAAAGCTTTTGATAAGGTTCCACACCAAAGACTGATCCTCAGATTGGAAGCTGTAGGCATTCAGGGTAATGAAAGTAGATGGATTATGAACTGGTTGATGTCTAGGAAACAGAGGGTGTCGAATAGAGGAGTTGCTTCTAACTGGAGTGAGGTTGTTAGTGGAGTTCCACAGGGATCAGTATTAGGGCCTGTGCTTTTTCTAATCTATATTAATCATACGGACTCTGAGATAGTTAGCAAACATGTCAAATTTGCAGATGATACTAAAATAGGTGGCTCAGCAGATACAATCTCGGCAGCTCAGGCTATTCAAAGGGACTTAGATAATATTCAGCTGTGGGCCGACACCTGGCAGATGAAATTCAATGTGGACAAGTGCAAGGTATTACATGCAGGTAACAAAAATGTCAACTATAATTACACTATGGGAGGAACAGAACTAGATGAAGTAACACATGAGAAAGACCTAGGAGTCTACGTGGACTCCTCACTTTCTCCATGCAAACAATGTTGGGAAGCAATAAAAAAGGCAAACACAATGCTAGGGTATATTGTCAAAAGTGTAGAATTGGGAACAAGGGCAGTGATGTTCAGACTGTACAATGCACTAGTTAGAGCTCATCTGGATACTGTGGACAGTTCTGGGCTCCACACTTCAAGAAAGATATCGCTGCTCTAGAGGCAGTTCAGAGGAGAGCAACCAGACTTATTCCAGGTCTGAAGGGAATGTCCTACTGAGAGACTGAGGACCTGAACCTTTTCACCCTGGAACAGAGGAGACTACGTGGGGACTTGATTCAAGTCTTCAAAATCATGAAAGGCATCGACCACATCAAACCAGAGGAGCTGAAGAATAAGAAAGAACATAAGAAAGTGTCCAATCGAGAGGAGGCCATTTGATCCATTGTCCTCATTTAGTGTCCATTAATAATTAAGTGATCCAATGATCCTATCCAGTCAATTCTGAAATGTTCCCAAATTTCAACCACATTGCTGGGGAGTTTGTTCCTGTGAATGTTCCTGAGTGGCCCAATTAAAGTCCTGACTTGCATCCTAGGAAAGACTTGAAAACTGCTCTCCATAAGTGATCCCCAAGCAACTGGAGAGAGCTCGAGCAATTCCGACAAGAAGAATGGGCAGAAATTGCACCAAGCTGGTGTGAAAAGTTGGTTGAGCCCCCAAAAGGCTTTATGCTGTTATTGCTGCCAAAGGTGCTTCCACCAAACATTGAGATGAGGGGTCTGAATAATTGTGCAATCAACAACATTTTGTCTCTTTAATTCTTGCTGACATTTACCCTTGAAAGTCTTCGGTTTTAGCATACAAATTATGAATAAAATTACATAAAATAATTTGTATACATCATTTTGTTACTTCACAAAATGGGACACCATAAGAAAGGTCTAAATACGTGGGCAATACACAGTGTGTGTGTGTGTATATATATATATATATATATATATATATATATATATATATATATAGTCAGATAATTGAATTATTTTTATTTCTATATTTATTTTAATGCATGTGGTATATACATAATATAGCAAATATGTTTTGAAAATGTTTTAAATCCTTTTGCAGGCACAAACATACAGATAATCTGAGAGCTGCCGTTGCTTTGCTTAATAAAATTCTAATCACTTCAAGGATCACTGGTTTATTTCTAATCCTTGACATTTACCCTGAGACCAAACTAAATAAAAAGCTGTTCATCCTAAAGTATATTTGAAGTTCCACCCATTGCCTAGTGCTGCACAAAATGATTTAAATACAATATGTTCGCAGCAGGGCAGGCCTTTGTGTATTTAATCTATTACATGTTTTCATTATTTCAGACCTTGTAGATCTAACTTTCCTATTTCAGAATTGATTGTTTACATTCATAATTTTTTTAATGTACATCAATGCAACTCCATACATTGCAAATGGGAAAATAAATATACAAATACCAATGAAGCCCAAATGTGAAGAACAATTAAAGACAGTATTTTAACAGGTGTTACACACAGAGTACTTACTTATCACTTGCCTATAAGACTAAAAGAGGCAAATAATTAAACATTTGTTCCCAGAATGTCTTAAGTGAAGATTTTGCTCTTGGGTTTTAAAGTCAAGGATGAAATACTATACAAGACCAGCTGCTTTTAAAAACGCTCAGCTCTTTGTCTTAATGGATCTTTTTCCTGCACATGATTCTGTGATGCGGGTATCATCGAGGGAGCCTAGGCTGTCCCAGTGGGTCCGTCTCTGTAAAAACCTTTTCTAACAAAATCATAAGACAGCAGCAGAATTACTGATTCACCAGGGGACCCTAATGCAATTATGAATGTTTACTTACACCATGTGTTCCTCTCTGAGCTGTGGCTGTGTCAGTATTAACCAAGGAGAGCCAGTGTTTTACAGCTACTAAGACAGTGTTTGTTTTCAAAGTAAGACAGACTCCCTCAGCATTCAGACACACTAATTAAAGTAAACTGCAGAGGGGCATAATAAAATATATGTGTTTGGAGACGGGATTGAACTCCGCTGGCATATTAAAAGTCAAAAGAACAAGAAGGAAAAAAATATATATATATACATTATTTATGACTTCAAAGGGACACATTGTGAGCAGAGGTTTATTTAAAGGATTAACTGGGTGCTGCTTATTAGTGACCCTCTGAACAACTTTCTTTTAACAACTCATTAGATATGCCATTCACAAAGGGGGCTGTAATTTTGGTTAACCTTAAATATTATTAATTAAACAAATGAAGGGGTTTACAAGGGAGCTTTGATATAACGTAATCCACAAGAAACTAAAAGAAAACATGCATATTCTCAGTTAGAAGTTAAATAGATAACCGGATACTGCTAGTTTTCTTTTTTGTTTTGTTTCAGTAATGGGGGAACAGGTTGACATTTGCTTTGTATGTCTTGTGTACGAGACAATATGGACCAATCTGATTATGCAAATTTTTCTAACTTAGGGAATTTGAAATAGAACCTATAAAAGTGTGTGTGAAGAATACAGTGACTACCGTGAGAAATACAATACTCGTCATTTAATTGTGGATTTATTTCATAATAAAGGGAACTTTCCTCATGCTATTAATACACTGTGTGTGAATGACTCAGCGTGTTTGTCTTCTGCAATTTGATCATGATAAGCTTTAGCACTTTAATGTGCTTTCTGTTCTGGTCAGCCTCACGGATGTGGCTGTGAGCACTAACCGTTTGCGAACTAAAGAGGATATGGGATAGCAAGTTGTAGCATGAGAGACAATGGGACCAATACAGCCGTGTGAAAAGAAAAGAATGAGTTGTTCATTAAACACATTCAATCTATTAATTGATTAGTTTCTGGGATTAGGGGATAGAATAATAAAATGGCATGCATGACACCCAGCAATTATGGGATGTCATCACCAAACATCTTACTTCTTAGTGTCTTAGTTGTAGGGTTAAGTTGGCCATATCCTTATTCTCTCTGTCAGCCAAAATACTGTATTTACCTTAATCTGCTGGGGTTGTCCAAACTCTTTTTGTTTTGTAACAATCTATCTATCTATCTGTCTATTTATTTACTGACTTATTGTACTGTTCTTTCTTGCTACACTACAGAAAACCAGCTTTCTTTGATATATCTTTTGATTTATGTTTGCGATAAGCCACATTACCATACAGATTATCTCCTAAGCTAAATGTACAGTTTTTTCCAAATAATATTATACATCTGTTCCCATCCTTGGCTTGATCCGTGTAATGATATTTAAGAAAAGGTTATAAATTGAACAATGGGAAAAATTATTTCTCTCTTAAAAAATAGCCTATAAATCAGCACACAGCGTAATTAACAGTCTGTTGAAGCTAGTAATTAATGGGGTTTTAAATACTAGGTGCAGGTCCACCGTACTGTTTTCCCATGGTTCGCTCTGTATTTCCCAGAAGAATCCCTATTATTTTTAAGCAAACATGCATATACCTGCATATTGACTTTAATGGGGATGTTTGGTTGGATTTATTTGAAACACGCCAGCACTGATTAATTTACAACACATATATACTGCAATTAATTCACTACAAAATACAGCCTTAATGGTTTTAGTTTGTGTTGGGTATTTATTTCTAGGTAAGCTAAGGAGGAGGGGCAAGAAAGCTGTATTGTTTATTTATCTTTATTTTCTTCCATGGTAACCTTTTTAGACAAAAGATACATTATGCGTTTATTGACAGGAGCCATGCAGCAACGTTATGCAACACAGCTTGTGTGTGTCTAATTCCAGTTCCCCTCTCAGAAACCAAAGATTGTTTTCTCCTGTTCCTCCTTGACTTTCCTGAAGTTCACCAACCTGCTAAACTCATCTCACTTTTGAGTTTCATTGTCCTGCCATTTTTCTTCTTATTTTTCCTTAAATATGTATATGGTAATTAAAACTAATTATAAACAATTATAGTAGTTGGAGATATGACAGCTCACCAGTTCAACCCACTCTTGACTGCACAGAGGCACTGTTTTCTTAGACAATTATATTCGAATTATCTCTGCTTAGTGCCCCAGGATGAGAGCCGCAATAGTGCCACACGTGCCCTGCAGATTGTGATATGTCTAAGAAGAAAATACTGAATTATTTGGGTAGAGATGTGTCGGCTGTGCTTCAGTGATTATGTGTTCAGAACAAAATAAAGTATTATGTTGTGGAGAGATTTTTCCGCTGACAAAACAATTTACAAAAGATATCAAACATTTTTTAAAAGGAGTAAAAGTCTGTGAAGCACGAGCCTTCAAAATGTTGAAATAATTGTGTGTTGAAATGATTATGTTGAAATTATTTGTTATTTTTTAGTAAATGCAGTGTCGTTGGCTAATTGGGGAGATTGTTGTTTTGTTTTCATCCAGGCTTTTATCTATTGTCCTAGACTGAACCCAAACCCAAACATCCCACATCGTATCCTACAGGGTAAAGGGAACATTCAGCGCACTGTATAGCACAATAGTTTGAAACAAATCAAGGGAATCAGTTTAAACTCTATGTCAGAGCCAACTAGATTCTATTTTGTGATTTTACAAAAAACTTGCTTGCCTGGTACTTTTCAAGGCACAATAACTTTATATTCTATAATTGGGGGTATAATTCTGTGAAAAGAAATTCCTGCAACAAAGGGAAATCCTCAAAACAATTTAAATACTTCTCACAGGTCTTAAAGGCTAAGCCATTGGGTAGCCTATGGGCACACACACTTGAATGATATTGACAGTTGAGTTCTGTAATTTTCCTGTTTGGTGTCTGTCTGGCTGCATATAATTGTGTCTGTGGGTGGCAGACTATGAAGAATAAAGCCTTTTTTGCATCCTAGTTGCACTTAAATATGCCCACATTGCAAATGTGGTTTTATTCATTGCAAAGGGTGTTATGCTAAGGTGAGAGCTACACAAAAGTGAAGATTTTTTTTTCTTTTTTAAAGGCTGTGTTTTGACAGTGCTGTCATTTTTATCAAAGATGGTTTTGCCTTCTGGCACAGGTTTCCTTATGCAAACATTGTTTTTCTAACTGAAATGAAAGCAGAAAACAAACCGGTTTCTCTAAAATGAAGCAAAAGTCAAAAATGTGACGTCGGCTTTTATGTTTGAGAAATTCCCGCATACATTTATTTAGCAAATTCCTAAATGTAGGGATCTTTTTCACAAAAAGTGACCAATAATACTAAGGACATACCTTTCAAAGTTTTAGATATTAAAAAATATATTTTGGAAGGTAACATATACACTGGAAAGCAATCAATTGTAACAATTTATATTGCTGTTATTTATTTATTTCCACATTAAAAAAAGCGTGAAATTTGTATATACTATTATTTGTCCAAAACCTGGCTGTGTAAATGAAGAGGGGTCAAATATTTACACCTACCAGTGTTTTCAGGAGAATAATACAATAGTTACACGAGTCATTTTTATTCTATAGTGCAACCAATATTTAGTTATCTGACAGATTAAGGAAAATGATGAAAACATATTTATCTTTTTTGTTCATTGTTCAGTGTTCATTGTTATCAGTGTATATTAAAATGATAGCTTGACCTGATTTTTAATAAAAGATGGGGACCAGCAGCTTAATAAGTACCAGGATGTTGGGAACCCATAGTGACTTGAAGAAATCTCAGCAGCTAAGAGATTTTCCATCAAGATCAAAGGGAATGTGTGAACATGTATTATTGGTGGAAATTTCACTAAAAAAGAGCATTCTGCTTTTTATACATTTTCTTTAATTCTTTCATTTATTTTGTAAAATTTTGCAACTATATTAACGTCTTGTTTTTCATTTTTTTAATATAGTGTGACTGGATTTATGGCTGGTGTTACAGGGAATCAGCTAGTGTCAATAAAACATTAAATAAATTATAATTGGGTAACAGTCGTCATTGTTTGTCACCGAGGATAGCAGATGCTGCGCTTAGGGTTTTTCAAGAGAGAGAACTGCATTAGCCCATTATTAACTGCATTATTATTTGTCATAGTAAGGTGTTACATAAATAACACTAATCCAACAATAGATAGATAGATAGACAGATAACACAGCAATTAAAAATGGACTGTATCTGTAACTGGAACAAGACAATACACAATAATAAAATATGCTTGCATCACATTTTGAAAGGCGCAAACACAAATGAGAACACACCCAACGTCAGAGGATGGCAAACGCAGACATCGGCTAATCAATCCAAAACTGATGTCTGGAAAAACACAATGGGATGAGCAGGATTAGGAGTAAGGCAGCTGTACAGAAACAGAGAGAAGGGTGGGGCACTTTGCCCAACAGTTTTCGGTATTTGAAGCAAAATCACATCATGGATTGCAGTGGAGTTCCCAATGTTGCACCATCACACTTCATGCATGGTCAGGCCTGGATTGCAGTCTGGAACATTGATTGATATGGGGAACTGCTTGCGACAGCACACATTTTGAAGCAGAGCCTTTTGATGCTTTGAAACAAAGAGTCTGCGGAGCAGTGGCGCAAAAATCGGAGAGAAAGTGTTTCGAAGATTGCAGCAATAGTTAAGGCCTAGACTGGGACTACACCTAATCAGATACAAATACAGCAGTGTTCGCCAAGAAAAGCCATATGCAGTCATAGTTGAAAGTGTTCCCACCCTCGATCTGAAATCTATTTGGTCAAACATTTAGTTGAATAAATACCATTAATAAGAGTTGCTAAACACTGATTCTGGTTCAGATTAAATCAAAACTTTGACGCACCAACTAATAGAAAACAGCAAACCTGTACCATAGATTAGAGTAGAAGAAAGTAGCATCCTACCAAAAATGAATGAGCACAGTATTGTAGATTTCTTTTAGTGGGTGTGTCAAAATATTGATTTAATCCCAGCCTTAGCATAGAGAAAACTGTAAAGTTTCCAGTTGATTGAATTCAGACAATCGGTGTGAAACATTTGACTGACACTCGATTCATGTATGTGGTTTACACTACATTTTAAAGTGTAATGTGCACAGAATTGCTTTCTGACCTACAGTGTGATATTATTTTACTTGCACTGATGTGCCTTTGATATGTGTAATTTTAGGTCCTTTCTTACTAATTTCGAATAAACCTAATAAGAAGATGTGCGTGTCTACGATTCCACACATTCTAACACAACAGTAGACAAATCTTTTTGTATCACTTATACACCAGAGTTCAGGTAAATAACAAGGGCTTTTTGTTTTCTGGCGTTCATTCATACAAACAGAGATTAGTGTTTGACACAGAGAGGAAAACAACACAGCCGAAGAATCTTTGAAGTTTCTTAACAGCCATTAAAGCTACCAAACAGAAAGAAGGGGGCTGGACGTTGAATTTAATTCTAGTTACGGCATGAAGGTTTTGTGGTCTTTACCAGGTGTGGTTGCACTGTATGAGAGCTGTCTTGTATTGACAGATGTGGCATTAATGAAGGAGTGGCACCTTCAATAAGTCTGTCTTGTTTTTAAAACTAAAAATATGATTCTTAAAAAAGGGGCTTTCATCAAGTTTGGAGAATCACTCTTTCATCTGTCCCATTGTTCGATAACTATAAGCTTTTGTTTTTCTGTTGTTTTTTTTAATTACCCATACCTCAAATTTCCATTTGAGAATTAGGTTTCATTTTAGTGCACCACAAGAAAATAAATATGTGGATTGTCCTTTCAAGAAGTCTTTTCAATCAATCTGTGTTTAGTTAAACTGAAATTAAAAAGACAGATACTTAAAATAAACCGTTATATTCTATCCGGAAACCTACGCAAAAGTGCAAGTTTTCACCGATCTTTAAAGTTAAGATTTAGTGGCTCAATATCAACACCAAAACAAGTACCCAACTACAACCTTTAGCAACATTTTGAGATTAATCTTTCATGTTCTGCTGCCAATTTGCTATTAATAATAAACCTTACAAATATATGAAGATTAACCTGAAAACAATTTGTTGAAATGGGGCATAGCAGAAGTTAATTTGATAATTGTGTGATGTTACAGCATGCATTCACCACAACATTTTGTATTTTAATAAGCCATTTTTCTTTATTTCATTAACAGAAATGATAGCTAAATAAAATAGAAAGCAAAATGGCTGCAGAGCACTTCCCAGTGCTAGTACTAAAATATTTATCTGCAAAACTTCACTTTGCATGGGTGTAAAAATGTAATTTATAACAAAGTCAAGAGGTACATAGTCTATAGTTTATATGCTGTAATAGTCAATTTATGACAGGGCTATCTGAGAGACAATAGGGATAGACAATCGTATGACACTTTAAGCATGACTGATATATTTATGTATGTATATATAGGATGGGATAGAAGCCTTTTTACTTCATCCTGTTTCTCTTTTTCTCTTAAATGACAGCATAAAATATATTAATATCTAAACAACCAACCCAGTTTGAAAACTTAAGGTGAAGTAGATGTCAGACAGAGGTGGGGTGAAGAATGTAGTAATTATAGAATTATTACTTTAATGGTGTTGACAGTTAAGACTGCAGATTATAATTTTATGCACAATATAACTAGTACTTTCATCTCCTTTTGTATAGAAACCATACAAGGTAATAATCACCACTGGATTTCGTAGGCCTGTCTGGGCCTCTGCGGCTGAATCTCAGAGATTAACAGCTAGCACTGAGAGTTAAGTGTGATGCACCGTAAATGCACTTGCATTAGCCAGTCATTATACAGTAGGCAACACAGAGAGAAAAATGCGGCATGCGTACAGAATGTGTTAGCACACTTCTTAACGGACATAATCTTATTGTGCCCGATCTCTATATCGACATTGTTGAGTTCGGTCAACCCTGCAACTCCTCCCTCAGTATATGTGTGGATTGGATTTATGACGAGACAATGACAGCCCTGTGTGTGTGTTTGTAAATTTCGGCAGTCGACGTCTGTGAATCCACGACTGGGTATATTCAGAACCTCCTCAAGGAATCTGTGGTTGAGTTTCAATTTGGAAGATGTATTTAAACATTTAAACTGTATTTAAATGTGTTCGTGCACATGATAAAACTCCACCATTTTGTATTCTGTGTGTTTCCTTTTATAGGAGACTTGTATTTAATCTCCACATACAGATGTACTCAAGGTGATCGGTATAGATATTGCTCTAGTAATTCTGTAAAGCATGGATAATAAGCCTAAATGATCAGATAATCTGCACATTTACTGTTTGAATGAGAAATCATATAAATGGTGCAAGATTTATTATTTGTTGGTGAACACTTTTATAAAGTAAGAATATGCCATGAATATCATTTTTAAAAAGTAAATTAGGATATGATTTGTTTCTGAAGAACATTAGTAGCTATATCCACATAATGCAGGTGAATTATATATATTTTTCCCCAGAGGATACATCCCTAGCAAGTTTCTGTCTTCATAATTAGGACATCTCATACAATTATGAAATAAATCAGAATACAAAGTACATGTTATTTTATGTTTTTTTTCTGTGTCGGACATTTTATTAAGTAATTAAAGCTGTCACCTTCTAAACATGGCCCGCTTAAGTAATCAGAAGCACCACTCTCTCCGAACAGCAGCAGAGCGCTTTGACAAAAACTAAAACATGGAAATTGCTAAGCACTTAGGATTGAGAACACATAACCGACGACAAAGCCCAGTGTTTCCCCAAGAAAACACAACTGCTAAAACCGTGAATGTCAGAGTGTAGCTCTGGATGTCACATGTAATACATGGCATTAGTAGTAATGGTGAGGATTTGTTAATAAAACACTGCATGAGACAGGAGCCTTTGATGACTTAGGCAGTGCATTCTTCCGTAGCAGATGCAGATAAGTGACGGCTTTAGAACTCCCCACCACTTCTTTGCTGCTTAGTTTTGACAATTATTGTGTCTTAAAGTAAAGGACAAAATATATGTGTATATCTAAGGAAGGCAACCAGAAGAAACTATGCTTATCTTTGAAATCACAGCTGATTGGATCGGGATATATTGTAATTTTCTTGCTGTGCTAAAGATCTTTTAATTTGCTACATTTTGAGACAACAAACTAAAATAACCAGTTTTCATGTTTCATATACATCTGTGTTTCCTAAAATGTTTTTTACTTTGGATTCACTTGTTACACATTATCTTCCCAATGAATTTCTATATTCCTTAAAGTGATCTGAATACATCATTCATACACCACTGGAAGATAAAATATAAAGTTATCCAGTTCTGTGTCACCTGCATGAAAATGTTTTTTCTTTTAGGTTTCCTCAGTACATCAGTATCAGAATCCGTGAATGGAAACAGCTGATGTATTATCCTGATGTATTTCTAAAAAGACTAAGAAGATGTGTTACCTTGACCTGGTGGGGATGAATCCGGGCCCAGGGGTGTTGAATCGCTTGCCGTTAGTCTGAACGCAGCGGAAGAGCATTGAATCGGGCTGAGATGCAATTACAGACACTACAGGCACTGCTGTATGTTTGTAATGTAGCTCCAACATGCCCTGTTACTTATTTCAAAACATTCACAAAATACATATTCAGTGTGAAAATAACAGCACAAAGGAGGGAGCTTGGCATAAACATTAGCAACACATTAAAGAGGGAGTGCGCTTCAGGATATTAAACCACAAAACATAAAAAGAGGCAATGAATAGAAAGAAAAATAGAAAGTATTGAGTCAAATAAAAAACAATATTTTCATTTTGTCATTTAATTTAATTTGAGATCAATATTTACAATTAAAAAAATATGGGTCAGAGAATTGTTTTTTTGCGGGGAATCTGGAATTTCAGATAAAAGATTGGGAATTTCTCAAACGTGGAACTTGAATAAATGTTTAAATCTGGGGAGAGATAATCTTCCTCCAGTATGACTATCATCACTGAGGAGGGCAAGCCTATCAAATGAACAGGGACCAACCTGACCATGGAAGCAAACTTCTCAACAAGAGTAACCCATTCCAGCCTGCATAAAATGAAACATATTTTTAAAAACAATTAATTTCAAATCATATAATAATTTTATCACCCCGACCCAGTGAAACACATTTACAAAAAAAATTATTAGCTTTCTTTTTTATTTTGTCTTTTCCTATAATAGAGCACAAGACGTTTTGTATCACCCCTGCCATCAAATATCTTCCCACAATGCATCATACTGCAGCAAATAAAAGAACAAAAGAACGTCAAACTCTTTTGAATGGAAATCAGGCTTGGTTCTGTCTTGAACAGCTCCAGTTTGATCTGCATCCCAATTTATTTATAGCATTCAAAATACATTAATTACATGACAAATAACTGTCAGGCGTACCGATGTTTTGATCTAAATTGACTTATTACCGTGTAAAGGAGCAGAAAAAAAAGGCAGACAGAAACAAACCAAGACGTTTTTTGTGAGTGTACACACCGGGCCGCAGTGTAATCACGGATGAGGTTGAAACTACTTTAATTCGCATGCTTGAATGCAATAATGCACGCACCAAAGTAAACACTGTCTGATGATATATGATCTTTCATCCTTTTTCTATTGTAAAGAAATGTGCTTTTCTGGAATGTGGCAGTAAATTGACTGTAAATTGACTTTAAGAGACCGATTTTAGTGGAAATCCCTAGTTATGAAAACATTGCGTATGTTTATTTGAAATTGCTCAGGTCAAGTAGTCTGGGCTCTGATGTGACATACTTACTTACTTAATTAAGAGCATGAAAGCCATCCCTGTCAACAGCGGTTACATTAAATGCAGTCTTTAAATGTGGCAGTGTCACGCACTTGTCATTGAGTCAGTTTTTGTTATAGATTTGACTAAAGCAAAACGTTTGATCACAGAAGTAAGGAGAACCTGTGGATTTAAATTAAATGGTAACCATTTAAAAAGTAATATTTAATAACATTTTGTTTTTATTTCTTTAGTGATCGTACATGCAAATGTGCACATATAACTTGAGCAAAGGTGAGGCAGGAGATATGAAAAGCAAAAACTCTGTGCCTGCACTGCTGTGAAGTGAAATGGGGGTGATTTCCATGAACATTCATCATTTTATTTTTGGTTTCATTCATCTCATCATGAATGTGTAAATCTGCTTCTCATCACAATTTATAATCATATAATATAAATAATATGAATCGCAAATAATGTATTTATTTTCCATAACAGCATGACACCTTTCCACAGTTGTACACTCTTTAAGTAAAATTATATATATATATATATATATATATATATATCTCCACTGTCACAAAATGTGTGTTTCTAATAATAATAATAATAATAATAATAATAATATAGTTGCTTTATTAAAAGTTAACTTAAATATGCATTTGGGGAATGTTAATGCAGGGTTTATTGAAATTGTGTTTTGTTAGTGCAAAGTTATAGAAAGAATTTTATATAACATTTGAGGAGGAGGTGTTATCCACATTAGACTCCCTTTATGGAGAGCTGGGCTATACCAGGGGACACAGGCATCATCGCTCATGAAGGCAGCACATCCATGTGTGAATCACAAGATATTAAGACCCTGCTGCCCTGCTTCATTCAGCCGCCAGATGGAGGGCCTAGGAGACACTGCAGGTATATTTACTAGACACGGTTTTGTCTGAAACCAGCTTCTGTGCACTCTGGCCACCTGCATCATGACATTAGTAAGACATTCACTGCAGAGGAAATGACTGGACTGCAAGACAACACCTTTTCTTGGTCTGATCACCTTGATATTTTAATGTATTTTAGACCAAAGGTTAGCCGTTAGTCCAAAGGGTTAGTCCAAAGGGCAGACAGTCAATTGTATGATATTCCTATTTTGTCTCCTCTATAAGGACTGTCATGTACAAATTGCTGTATTCCTCTGTCTAACCGCAAGAAGTTTCTGTCCTTAAGTTCAGTTCTGTCCTCAAATTCAATATTTCTTGCATTACCTTGTGTTAGTAATGATTCACTGCAGATTAATTATTTACATTTAAATATACATATTTTAAAAGTGTTCAAATGTAAGTGCAACTTAAACTTGATGGTTTGAGTGTTTACTCCATTCTACAAATTAACATGTGGGATCGCTAGGTAATAAAGACATTACAATGGGAATAAATGAAACTATCCAATGCAATTAACAAATTGAATCTCAAATCTCAAATTTCATGCATGTCAATACAAATCTATATCTATATTAGTGTTCATGAAAATCTGTGGTTATTTTATCATATGTGAATAAAGACAACAAAACTGATTTCTCTTCATTTTAATGCTTTTATTATGGTATGTATTTCTTGTACTATAAATAGTGTTAATTAATTGCTTATGGAATCTGGGGAGTCTGAAATTCTGGAATCTATTGAACAAGAAAAAGAAAAATGTTTCATGATAATGCATTGATATAAAGCTACTCCTTATTCAATTAAATTCCATTGCCATTTACATTTTAACATTATATAATTAACTGTGTATGTGGAAAGGTAATAAATACTGAATGTACACATGCTTTATGCTGAAAGAAAGTTCATACTTATGTTAGTATGCCATCTACTGGACTGTGTTACATCAGTGCAAATAATAATAATAATTAAAGCAAAATCCTTTGATCCTGATCTAAATATTGTGGAAGACAAAGAACTCCTTTGACATTTTTTCTGATAGGCTATATTTGCTCAGCACTATTTACTCATATTGGCATTTATTTAGTTTGTCAATTATCTTTATGAATCAAGCACGTCTTTCAGAAATAATACAAACATTGCCAACAATATTGGCATGCTAAATTTATCTGATATTTACGCTTTTTCAAAAACACAGAAAAGTGTGCTTCTGTGTGCAAAGTGAAAAATATAATTGATGAAAACCTTTGTCATTTATGTGACTTTTTCAGTTAGTTATCTCTATCTATCTATATATTTATTTCAATTTATATACACACCGAATGACCACTTTATTAGGTACACCGACCGAGTTTCTCCCCCTTTTGCCTTCAGAACAGCCTGAATTAATTGGAACATGGACTCAACAAAGGGTTGAAAGTTCACAGAGATGCTGGTCTATGTCAACTCCATTGCTTCCCATAGTTGTTGCAAATTGGCTGGTGGTGGATCTCTACTCCGAATAGCTCATTCCCTCTCATCCCACAGATGCTCAATTGGATTGAGGTCTCATGACTGGGCAGGACACTGCAGTGCGCTGAATTCACTGTCTTGTTTGTGGAAGCATTCCTGGACAATCCTAGCCTGGCATGGGGCATTATCCTGCTCAAACATCCATTCGCAGATGGATACACTGCTGCCATGAAGGGATGCACCTGACTGGCAATGATGTCCAGATATCCTGTGACATTCAAACGTTGCTCCACTCGTATCAAGTCACCCAGTGTGTGCCATGAAAACACACCCTGCGCCATCACACCACCACCACCAGCCTGCACTGTTGACACCCGGCGGGATGGATACATGCACTCATGTTCAATGTGACATAGCAGGAACCAGGATTCATCAGTCCAAGCCATGTTTTTCTAATCCTCCAGTGTCCAGTGTTTGTGTTCCTCTGCCCACTGCAACTCTAGTTTCTTGTTTTTCTCTGACAGGAGTGGAACTCAGTTAAGTCGTTGACCTCCACACCCCATCTGTGGTACGTCAGGTTGTGCGTTCTGATACGCCTCTTTCGGCACCAAAAGGATTTTTAAAGATCTGCTTCTACCACTTAATGAGAGGACAAGGGGCACGAGTCTCCATTCGTGACGGGTCCATTCTGAATCTGCAATCTGTCTATCTCCCATTCGGTTCACCTTAAAATGCCCTGATTTCCCACTCAGTAAAAATGTATTTAATCAAACTCGTTGAACAACCCTTTCATGATATATAGTATAAAGTGTGCAATTCCTTCTTTTCACACTTCATGTCAACATAAACAGACCATTCCCATCTGTAGGGAGGACTAATGAAGCTCCTGCTCCCAGCAGTGTCAGACACCAGGCAATTGACAGCACTCACTGTTGTTGCCTTCAAAGCTGTGTTGTGTTCATTTGGGATTACAATGCCTGAGAGTTGTGTGTTTCATTCTATCTAACAATGTTTCATGTGGCATATGTGTGACACAGGGTTTGACAATTATGGAATTAGGAAATAATTTATCAGTGACACATTGTCCAAAGTGTTTGGACAGGCCCTCACATAAGTCCAGTTTCCACCCCATGCTGATGACATTCAATTCTGGACCATAAATGTTTCAATTTGCCACACTCGATAGATGGGACAGATTACATTTCTCACCAAATATCCTCCAATGAAAACCTTTAACAGCAGAAGCTGTGAGGAATCATTTCATTTTCATTTTTCATCTGCTGGTTATTTGTATTTTCTTTTTTTTTGTATTATTCATTACACCATTACTGTTTTTGTCTGACTGAATGATCTTCCCAGCCCAAACCCATTTTTTTTTCAAAATTGGCCATGCTTTTTGAAGTTACTCTCTCTAGACAACCAATTTTGTTCATACTCTATATCCCCTTAAACCCACCTTCTTCAGTAATTGTCTAACTGTTTGATCTGACTAGACAGTTCCAGTAACTTTGTGCAAATCTCTAGAGAATGCAGATTATATATCTCTGCAGTCTTTCTTTTATAGACAAGACATTGTATGTACCACACGGCACAGATTGTTTGGAGTCTTTTCTGACCAGTGCAATGCTTGCTTATATTGGATTTAACCACTTTAAACATTTTAAGGATGTTCTGGGCCGTGCATCTGGAATATTTCACATTGTTCACTTGCATTGTGGGTGAATGCCTTGACAGAGAAGCTGTAGCTAAGATTTACATCTGTCAACTATCACCATTGTTTTCAAAACAGGATTTTTAAATTAAGGAATTCATACCATGACTGACTGTAATTTTACTCCAGTGGAAATAAGAACAGCTGGAAGCCACACAACATATTTAAAGTTATTTTTGATTTATGGTAAAACATTGACATAATCTTAATCATATTTCCATGGCTTTTAGTAGCATAAAATACAAAATTCAACAATTGCCTAATCAAGCTTCTGACTGTTTTTAAAATAACGTATTAAAATAATAATTGTAATAGCAATAATAATAATCAATGTATTATTATTGCTATTACAATTATTATTTGTTCATAATATTTTGTTCTGCCCCTATAAGTTGGTATATTCTGCGAACTAAATATTCCTGGGATCATGGGAATTTCATTAAAAAGTTATCTATTGATTTGAAAGTCAATTTGCCTGCTTTACTGAAAAGGTCACATTCTCTGAGTATGTATTCTCAAAAACCTCAGAGAAGATATATATATATAATCGTATACCATAGTATTATTATTATTATTATTATTATTATTAATAATAATAATAATAATAATAATAATAATAATAATAATAATAATAATAATTCTGTAGCTCATAGATAAGTGTAAAGAAAATAAATTGCTTTTGATACAATCTCTTTAAGCTTTAAATCACCAGTAAA